>NW_027516575.1:0-56745 GCF_048772815.1 Callospermophilus lateralis | reverse complement strand
GATACTTGGGGGTAATGAGCAGTACACCAATCCCACTTGGCTAAGCCAAGTTTCGTTCTTCTAGGTTGAAGCATTCGTTTTCAATAAAATTTTGAAATTTCGGGTTTCACGCTGTTTTCTCCTATATTTATACATGAATTTGGAACTCTAACTCAAACACGGTTTGTGCTAGCCCCTTGAAACTTGAAACAATAAAGTAGTTCTAAGTTCTATCTGTATGTTTTCTTTCCTGTTGAAGTTTCCCTAGGAGGGAGTGGTGAAACACACTTTCGTTTGGAAGAGGTTGCCAAGCTTCCAAAATACTACGAGTGTCCTGAAATCTCAGCATATGTTTTTTCACCCAATCTTGAAGATACTTGGTGGTAATGAGCAGTACACCAATCCCACTTGGCTTAGCAAATTTCGTTCTTCTAGGTTGAAGCATTCGTTTCCAATAAGAGTTTGAAATTTCGGGTTTCACGCTGTTTTCTCCTATATTTATACATGAATTTGGAACTCTAACTCAAACACGGTTTGTGCTAGCCCCTTGAAACTTGACACAATAAAGTAGTTCTAAGTTCTATCTGTATGGTTTGTTTCCTCTTGAAGTTTCCCTAGGAGGGAGTGGTGAAACACACTTTCGTTGGAACGGGTTGCCAAGCTTCTAAAAAACTACGAGTGTCCTGAAATCTCAGTATATGTTTTTTTCACCCAATCTTGAAGATACTTGGTGATAATGAGCAGTACACCATTCCCACTGGGTTCAGCAAATTTCTTTCTTCTAGGTTGAAACATTCGTTGGCTGTAAGAGGTTGAATTTTCAGGTTTCACTCTGTTTTCTCCTATATTGGTAGATGGATTTGGAACTCCAAATCAAACGCCGTTTGTGCTAGCCCCTTGAAACTTGACACAATAAAGTAGTTCTAAGTTCTATGTGTATGGTTTGTGTCCAATTGAAGTTTCCCTAGGAGGGAGTTGTGAAACACACTTTCGTTTGGAAGAGGTTGCCAAGCTTCCAAAATACTACTTGTGTCCTGAAATCTCAGCTTACGTTTTTTCACCGAATCTTGAACATACTTGGTGGTAATGAGCAGTACACCAACCCACTTGGCTCAGCAAATTTCGTTCTTCTATGTTGAAGGATTCGTATGCAACAAGAGTTTGAATTTTCAGGTTTCACTCTATTATTTCCTATATTGATACATGAATTTGGAACTCTAAATCAAGCACGTTTGTGCTAGCCCCTTGAAACTATACACAATAAAGTAGTTCTAAGTTCTATGTGTATGGTTTTTTTCCTCTTGAAGTAGCCCTAGGAGGGAGAGGTGAAACACACTTTCGTTTGAAACGGGTTGCCAAGCTTCCAAAAAACTACGAGTGTCCTGAAATCTCAGCATATGTTTTTTCACCCAATCTTGAAGATACTGGGTGATAATGAGCAGTACACCAATCCCACTGGGTTCAGCAAATTTCGTTCTTCTAGGTTGAAGCATTCGTTTTCAATAAAATTTTGAAATTTCGGGTTTCACGCTGTTTTCTCCTATATATATACATGAATTTGGAACTCTAACTCAAACACGGTTTGTGCTAGCCCCTTGAAACTTGAAACAATAAAGTAGTTCTAAGTTCTATCTGTATGGTTTGTTTCCTCTTGAAGTTTCCCTAGGAGGGAGTGGTGAAACACACTTTCGTTTGGAAGAGGTTGCCAAGCTTCCAAAATACTATGAGTGTCCTGAAATCTCAGCATATGTTTTTTCACCCAATCTTGAAGATACTTGTTAGTAAGGAGCAGTACACCAATCCCACTTGGCTCAGCAAATTTCGTTCTTCTAGGTTGAAGCATTCGTGGGCAGTAAGAGTTTGAAATTTGAGGTTTCACTCTGTTTTCTCCTATATTGATAGATGAATTTGGAACTCCAAATCAAACACGGTTTGTGCTAGCCCCTTGAAACTTGACACAATAAAGTAGTTCTAAATTCTATCTGTATGGTTTGTGTCCAATTGAAGTTTCCCTAGGAGGGAGTGGTGAAACACACTTAGGTTTGGAAGAGGTTGCCAAGCTTCCAAAATACTACGAGTGTCCTGAAATCTCAGCATATGTTTTTTCACCCAATCTTGAAGATACTTGGTGGTAATGAGCAGTACACCAAGCCCACATGGCTCAGCAAATTTCGTTCTTCTAGGTTGAAGCATTCGTTTGCAATAAGAGTTTGAATTTTCAGGTTTCACTCTGTTTTCTCCTATATTGATAGATGAATTTGGAACTCTAAATCAAGAACGGTTTGTGCTAGCCCCTTGAAACTATAACAATAAAGTAGTTCTATGTTCTATCTGTATGGTTTGTTTCCTGTTGAAGTTTCCCTAGGAGGGAGTGGTGAAACACACTTTCGTTTGGAAGAGGTTGCCAAGCTTCCAAAATACTACGAGTGTCCTGAAATCTCAGCATATGTTTTTTCACCCAATCTTGAAGATACTTGGTGGTAATGAGCAGTACATCAATCCGACTTGGCTCAGCAAATTTCGTTCTTCTAGGTTGAAGCATTCGTTTCCAATAAGAGTTTGAATTTTCAGGTTTCACTCTGTTTTCTCTTATATTGATACATGAATTTGGAACTCTAAATCAAGCACGGATTGTGCTAGCCCCTTGAAACTTGACACAATAAAGAAGTTCTAAGTTCTATGTGTATGGTTTGTTTCCTCTTGAATAGCCCTAGGAGGGAGTGGTGAGACACACTTTCGTTTGAAACGGGTTGCCAAGCTTCTAAAAAACTACGAGTGTCCTGAAATCTCAGCATATGTTTTTTCACCCAATCTTGAAGATACTGGGTGATAATGAGCAGTACATCAATCCCACTGGGTTCAGCAAATTTCGTTCTTCTAGGTTGAAGCATTCGTTGGCAGTAAGAGTTTGAATTTTCAGGTTTCACTCTGTTTTCTCCTATATTGATAGATGAATTTGGAACTCCAAATCAAACACAGTTTTTGCTAGCCCCTTGAAACTTGACACCATAAAGTAGTTCTAAGTTCTATCTGTATGGTTTGTTTCCTCTTGAAGTTGCCCTAGGAGGGAGTGGTGAAGCACACTTTCGATTGAAAGGTGTTGCCAAGCTTCCAAGAAACTACGAGTGTCCTGAAATCTCAGCATATGTTTTTTCACCCAATCTTGAACATACTTGGGGGTAATGAGCAGTACAAGAATCAGACTTGGCTAAGCAAATTTCGTTCTTCTAGGTTGAAGCATTCGTTTTCAATAAAATTTTGAAATTTCGGGTTTCACGCTGTTTTCTCTTATATTTATACATGAATTTGGAACTCTAACTCAAACACGGTTTGTGCTAGCCCCTTGAAACTTGAACCAATAAAGTAGTTCTAAGTTCTATCTGTATGGTTTGTTTCCTCTTGAAGTTTCCCTAGGAGGGAGTGGTGAAACACACTTTCGTTTGGAAGAGGTTGCCAAGCTTCCAAAATACTACGAGTGTCCTGAAATCTCAGCATATGTTTTTTCACCCAATCTTGAAGATACTTGGTGGTAATGAGCAGTACACCAATCCCACTTGGCTCAGCAAATTTGGTTCTTCTAGGTTGAAGCATTCGTTGGCAGTAAGAGTTTGAATTTTCAGGTTTCACTCTGTTTTCTCTTATATTGATACATGAATTTGGAACTCTAAATCAAGCAGGGATTGTGCTAGCCCCTTGAAACTTGAAACAATAAAGTAGTTCTAAGTTCTATGTGTATGGTTTGTTTCCTCTTGAAGTAGCCCTAGGAGGGAGTGGTGAAACACACTTTCGTTTGAAACGGGTTGCCAAGCTTCTAAAAAACTACGAGTGTCCTGAAATCTCAGTATATGTTTTTTCACCCAATCTTGAAGATACTTGGTGATAATGAGCAGTACACCAATCCTACTGGTTTCAGCAAATTTCGTTCTTCTAGGTTGAAGCATTCGTTGGCAGTAAGAGGTTGAATTTTCCGGTTTCACTCTGTTTTCTCCTATATTGATAGAAGGATTTGGAACTCCAAATCAAACGCGGTTTGTGCTAGCTCCCTGAAACTTGACACAATAAAACAGTTCTAAGTTCTATGTGTATGGTTTGTGTCCAATTGAAGTTTCCCTAGGAGGGAGTTGTGAAACACACTTTCGTTTGGAAGAGGTTGCCAAGCTTCCAAAATACTACAGGTGTCCTGAAATCTCAGCATACGTTTTTTCACCCAATCTTGAAGATACTTGGTGGTAATGAGCAGTACACCAATCCCACTTGGCTCAGCAAATTTCGTTCTTCTAGGTTGAAGCATTCGTTTCCAATAAGAGTTTGAATTTTCAGGTTTCACTCTGTTTTCTCTTATATTGATACATGAATTTGGATCTCTAAATCAAGCACGGTTTTTGCTAGCTTCTTGAAACTTGACACAATAAAGTAGTTCTAAGTTCTATGTGTATGGTTTGTTTCCACTTGAAGTAGCCCTAGGAGGGAGTGGTGAAACACACTTTCGTTTGAAACGGGTTTCCAAGCTTCCCAAAAACTACGAGTGTCCTGAAATCTCAGCATATGTTTTTTCACCCAATCTTGAAGATACTTGGTGATAATGAGCAGTACACCAATCCCACTGGGTTCAGCAAATTTCGTTCTTCTAGGTTGAAGCATTCGTTGGCAGTAAGAGTTTGAAATTTCAGGTTTCACTCTGTTTTCTCCTATATTGATAGATGAATTTGGAACTCCAAATCAAACACGGTTTGTGCTAGCCCCTTGAAACTTGACACAATCAAGTAGTTCTAAGTTCTATGTGTATGGTTTGTTTCCTCTTGAAGTAGCCCTAGGAGGGAGTGGTGAAACACACTTTCGTTTGAAACGGGTTGCCAAGCTTCTAAAAAACTACGAGTGTCCTGGAATCTCAGTATATGTTTTTTCACCCAATCTTGAAGATACTTGGTGATAATGAGCAGTACACCAATCCCACTGGGTTCAGCAAATTTCGTTCTTCTAGGTTGAAGCATTCGTTGGCAGTAAGAGGTTGAATTTTCAGGTTTCACTCTGTTTTCTCCTATATTGATAGATGGATTTGGAACTCCAAATCAACCGCGGTTTGTGCTAGCCCCCTGAAACTTGACACAATAAAACAGTTCTAAGTTCTATGTGTATTTTTTGTGTCCAATTGAAGTTTCCCTAGGAGGGAGTTGTGAAACACACTTTCGTTTGGAAGAGGTTGCCAAGCTTCCAAAATACTACAGGTGTCCTGAAATCTCAGCATACGTTTTTTCACCCAATCTTGAAGATACTTGGTGGTAATGAGAAGTACACCAAACCCACTTGGCTTAGTAAATTTCATTCTTCTAGGTTGGAGCATTCGTTTGCAATAAGAGTTTGAATTTTCAGGTTTCACTCTGTTTTCTCCTATATTGATACATGAATTTGGAACTCTAAATCAAGGACGGTTTGTGCTAGCCCCTTGAAACTTGACAAAATAAAGTAGTTCTAAGTTCTATCTGTACGGTTTGTTTCCTCTTGAAGTAGCCCTAGGAGGGAGTTGTGAAACACACTTTCATTTGGAACAGGTTGCCAAGCTTCCAAAATACTATGAGTGTCCTGAAATCTCAGCATATGTTTTTTCACCCAATCTTGAAGATACTTGGTGGTAATGAGCAGTACACCAACCCACTTGGCTCAGCAAATTTCGTTCTTCTATGTTGAAGGATTCGTATCCAACAAGAGTTTGAATTTTCAGGTTTCACTCTATTTCCTCCTATATTGATACATGAATTTGGAACTCTAAATCAAGCACGATTTGTGCTAGCCCCTTGAAACTTGACACAATAAAGTAGTTCTACGTTCTATGTGTATGGTTTGTTTCCTCTTGAAGTAGCCCTAGGAGGGAGTGGTGAAACACACTTTCGTTTGAAACGGGTTGCCAAGCTTCCAAAAAACTACGAGTGTCCTGAAATCTCAGCATATGTTTTTTCACCCAATCTTGAAGATACTGGGTGATAATGAGCAGTACACCAATCCCACTGGGTTCAGCAAATTTCGTTCTTCTAGGTTGAAGCATTCGTTGGCAGTAAGAGTTTGAATTTTCAGGTTTCACTCTGTTTTCTCCTATATTGATAGATGAAATTGGAACTCCAAATCCAACACGGTTTGTACTAGCCCCTTGAAACTTGACACCATAAAGTAGTTCTAAGTTCTATCTGTATCTTTTGTTTCCTCTTGAAGTTGCCTTAGGAGGGAGTGGTGAAGCACACTTTCGTTTGAAAGGTGTTGCCAAGCTTCCAAGAAACTACGAAAGTCCTGAAATCTCAGCATATGTTTTATCACCCAATCTTGAACATACTTGGGGGTAATGAGCAGTACAAGAATCCCACTTGGCTAAGCAAATTTCGTTCTTCTCGGTTGAAGCATTCGTTTTCAATAAAATTTTGTAATTTCGGGTTTCACGCTGTTTTCTCCTATATTTATACATGAATTTGGAACTCTAACTCAAACACGGTTTGTGCTAGCCCCTTGAAACTTGAAACAATAAAGTAGTTCTAAGTTCTATCTGTATGGTTTGTTTCCTCTTGAAGTTTCCCTAGGAGGGAGTGGTGAAACACACGTTCGTTTGGAAGAGGTTGCCAAGCTTCCAAAATACTACGAGTGTCCTGAAATCTCAGCATATGTTTTTTCACCCCATCTTGATGATACTTTGTGGTAATGAGCAGTACACCAATCCCACTTGGCTCAGCAAATTTCGTTCTTCTAGGTTGAAGCATTCGTTTCCAATAAGAGTTTGAATTTTCAGGTTTCACTCTGTTTTCTCTTATATTGATACATGAATTTGGAACTCTAAATCAAGCAAGGATTGTGCTAGCCCCTTGAAACTTGATACAATAAAGTAGTTCTAAGTTCTATGTGTATGGTTTGTTTCCTCTTGAAGTAGCCCTAGGAGGGAGTGGTGAAACACACTTTCGTTTGAAACGGGTTGCCAAGCTTCTAAGAAACTACGAGTGTCCTGAAATCTCAGTATATGTTTTTTCACCCAATCTTGAAGATACTTGGTGATAATCAGCAGTCCACCAATCCCACTGGGTTCAGCAAATTTCGTTCTTCTAGGTTGAAGCATTCGTTGGCAGTAAGAGGTTGAATTTTCAGGTTTCACTCTGTTTTCTCCTATATTGATAGATGGATTTGGAACTCCAAATCAAACGCAGTTTGTGCTAGCCCCCTGAAACTTGACACAATAAAACAGTTCTATGTTCTATGTGTATGGTTTGTGTCCAATTGAAATTTCCCTAGGAGGGAGTTGTGAAACACACTTTCGTTTGGAAGAGGTTGCCAAGCTTCCAAAATACTACAGGTGTCCTGAAATCTCAGCATACGTTTTTTCACCCAATCTTGAAGATACTTGGTGGTAATGAGCAGTACACCAATCCCACTTGGCTCAGCAAATTTCGCTCTTCTAGGTTGAAGCATTCGTTTCCAATAAGAGTTTGAATTTTCAGGTTTCACTCTGTTTTCTCTTATATTGATACATGAATTTGGAACTCTAAATCAAGCACGGTTTGTGCTAGCTTCTTGAAACTTGACAAAATAAAGTAGTTCTAAGTTCTATGTGTATGGTTTGTTTCCTCTTGAAGTAGCCCTAGGAGGGAGTGGTGAAACACACTTTCGTTTGAAACGGGTTTCCAAGCTTCCCAAAAACTACGAGTGTCCTGAAATCTCAGCATATGTTTTTTCACCCAATCTTGAAGATACTTGGTGATAAGGAGCACTACACCAGTCCCACTGGGTTCAGCAAATTTCGTTCTTCTAGGTTGAAGCATTCGTTGGCAGTAAGAGTTTGAAATTTCAGGTTTCACTCTGTTTTCTCCGATATTGATAGATGAATTTGGAACTCCAAATCAAACACGGTTTGTGCTAGTCCCTTGAAACTTGACACAATAAAGTAGTTCTAAGTTCTATGTGTATGGTTTGTGTCCAATTGAAGTTTCGCTAGGAGGGAGTGGTGAAACACACTTTCGTTTGGAAGAGGTTGCCAAGCTTCCAAAATACTGCGAGTGTCCTGAAATCTCAGCATATGTTTTTTCACCCAATCTTGAAGATACTTGGTGGTAATGAGCAGTACACCAACCCACTTGGCTCAGCAAATTTCGTTCTTCTATGTTGAAGGATTCGTATGCAACAAGAGTTTGAATTTTCAGGTTTTACTCTATTTTCTCCTATATTGATACATGAATTTGGAACTCTAAATCAAGCACGGTTTGTGCTAGCCCCTTGAAACTTGACACAATAAAGTAGTTCTAAGTTCTATGTGTATGGTTTGTTTCCTCTTGAAGTTGCCTTAGGAGGGAGTGGTGAAACACACTTTCGTTTGAAAGAGGTTGCCAAGCTTCCAAAATACTACGAGTGTCCTGAAATCTCAGCATATGTTTTTTTACACAATCTTGAATATCCTTGGTGGTAATGAGCAGTACACCAATCCCACTTGGCTCAGCAAATTTCGTTCTTCTAGGTTGAAGCATTCGTTGGCATTAAGAGTTTGAATTTTCAGGTTTCACTCTGTTTTCTCCTATATTGATAGATGAAATTGGAACTCTAAATCAAGCACGGTTTGTGCTAGCCCCTTGAAACTTGACACAATAAAGTTGTTCTAAGTTCTATGTGCATGGTTTGTTTCCTCTTGAAGTAGCCCTAGGAGGGAGTGGTGAAACACACTTTCGTTTGAAACGGGTTGCCAAGCTTCCAAAAAACTACGAGTGTCCTGAAATATCAGCATATGTTTTTTTACCCATTCTTGAAGATACTTGGTGATAATGAGCAGTACACCAATCCCACTGGGTTCAGCAAATTTCCTTCTTCTAGGTTGAAGCATTCGTTTTCAATAAAATTTTGAAATTTCGGGTTTCACGCTGTTTTCTCCTATATTTATACATGAATTTGGAACTCTAACTCAAACACGGTTTGTGCTAGCCCCTTGAAACTTGAAACAATAAAGTAGTTCTAAGTTCTATCTGTATGGTTTGTTTCCTGTTGAAGTTTCCCTAGGAGGGAGTGGTGAAACACACTTTCGTTTGGAAGAGGTTGCCAAGCTTCCAAAATACTACAAGTGTCCTGAAATCTCAGCATATGTTTTTTCACCCAATCGTGAAGATACTTGGTGGTAATGAGCAGTACATCAATCCCACTTGGCTCAGCAAATTTCGTTCTTCTAGGTTGAAGCATTCGTTTCCAATAAGAGTTTGAATTTTCAGGTTTCACTCTGTTTTCTCTTATATTGATACATGAATTTGGAACTCTAAATCAAGCACGGATTGTGCTAGCCCCTTGAAACTTGACACAATAAAGAAGTTCTAAGTTCTATGTGTATGGTTTGTTTCCTCTTGAATAGCCCTAGGAGGGAGTGGTGAGACACACTTTCGTTTGAAACGGGTTGCCAAGCTTCTAAAAAACTACGAGTGTCCTGAAATCTCAGTATATGTTTTTTCACCCAATCTTGAAGATACTTGGTGGTAATGAGCAGTACACCAATCCCACTGGGCTCAGCAAATTTCGTTCTTCTAGGTTGAAGAATTCGTTTCCAATAAGGGTTTGAATTTTCAGGTTTCACTCTGTTTTCTCTTATATTGATACATGAATTTGGAACTCTAAATCAAGCACGGATTGTGCTAGCCCCTTGAAACTTGACACAATAAAGTAGTTCTAAGTTCAATGTGTATGGTTTGTTTCCTCTTGAAGTAGGCCTAGGAGGGATTGGTGAAACACACTTTCGTTTGAAACGGGTTGCCAAGCTTCTAAAAAACTACGAGTGTAATGAAATCTCAGTATATGTTTTTTCACCCAATCTTGAAGATACTTGGTGATAACGTGCAGTACACCAATCCCACTGGGTTCAGCAAATTTCGTTCTTCTAGGTTGAAGCATTCGTTGGCAGTAAGAGGTTGAATTTTCAGGTTTCACTCTGTTTTCTCCTATATTGATAGATGGATTTGGAACTCCAAATCAAACGTGGTTTGTGCTAGCCCCTTGAAACTTGACACAATAAAGTAGTTCTAAGTTCTATGTGTATGGTTTGTGTCCAATTGAAGTTTCCCTAGGAGGGAGTTGTGAAACACACTTTCGTTTGGACGAGGTTGCCAAGCTTCCAAAATACTACATGTGTCCTGAAATCTCAGCATACGTTTTTTCACCCAATCTTGAAGATACTTGGTGGTAATGAGCAGTACACCAATCCCACTTGGCTCAGTAAATTTCATTCTTCTAGGTTGGAGCATTCGTTTCCAATAAGAGTTTGAATTTTCAGGTTTAACTCTGTTTTCTCCTATATTGATACATGAATTTGGAACTCTAAATCAAGCACGGTTTGTGCTAGTCCCTTGAAACTTGACACAATAACGTAGTTCTAAGTTCTATCTGTACGGTTTGTTTCCTCTTTAAGTAGCCCTAGGAGGGAGTTGTGAAACACACTTTCGTTTGGAAGAGGTTGCCAAGCTTCCAAAATACTACGAGTGTCCTGAAATCACAGCATATGTTTTTTCACCCAATCTTGAAGATACTTGGGGGTAATGAGAAGTACACCAATCCCACTTGACTCAGCAAATTTCGTTCTTCTAGTTTGAAGCATTCGTTTGCAAGAAGAGTTTGAGTTTTCAGGTTTCACTCTGTTTTCTCCTATATTGATACATGAATTTCTAACTCTAAATCAAGAACGGTTTGTGCTAGCCCCTTGAAACTTGACACAATAATGTAGTTCTACGTTGTATCTATACGGTTTGTTTCCTCTTGAAGTTTCTGTAGGAGGGAGTGGTGAAGCACACTTTCATTTGAAAGGGGTTGCCAAGCTTCCAAAAAACTATGAGTGTCCTGAAACCTAAGCATATGTTTTTTCACCCAACCTTGAAGATACTTGGTGGTAATGAGCAGTACACCAATCCCACTTGGCTAAGCAAATTTCGTTCTTCTAGGTTGAAGCATTCGTTTTCAATAAAATTTTGAAATTTCGGGTTTCACGCTGTTTTCTCCTATATTTATACATGAATTTGGAACTCTAACTCAAACACAGTTTGTGCTACCCCTTGAAACTTGACACAATAAATTAGTTCTAAGTTCTATCTGTATGGTTTGTTTCCTCTTGAAGTTTCCCTAGGAGGGAGTGGTGAAACACACTTTCGTTTGGAAGAGGTTGCCAAGCTTCCAAAATACTACGAGTGTCCTGAAATCTCAGCATATGTTTTTTCACCCAATATTGAAGATACTTGGTAGTAAGGAGCAGTACACCAATCCCACTTGGCTCAGCAAATTTCGTTCTTCTAGGTTGAAGCATTCGTTGGCAGTAAGAGTTTGAAATTTCAGGTTTCACTCTGTTTTCTCCTATATAGATAGATGAATTTGGAACTCCAAATCAAACACGGTTTGTGCTAGCCCCTTGAAACTTGACACAATAAACTAGTTCTAAGTTCTATCTGTATGGTTTGTGTCCAATTGAAGTTTCACTAGGAGGGAGTGGTGAAACACACTTTCGTTTGGAAGAGGTTGCCAAGCTTCCAAAATACTACGAGTGTCCTGAAATCTCAGCATATGTTTTTTCACCCAATATTGAAGATACTTGGTAGTAAGGAGCAGTACACCAATCCCACTTGGCTCAGCAAATTTCGTTCTTCTAGGTTGAAGCATTCGTTGGCAGTAAGAGTTTGAAATTTCAGGTTTCACTCTGTTTTCTCCTATATAGATAGATGAATTTGGAACTCCAAATCAAACACGGTTTGTGCTAGCCCCTTGAAACTTGACACAATAAACTAGTTCTAAGTTCTACCTGTATGGTTTGTGTCCAATTGAAGTTTCACTAGGAGGGAGTGGTGAAACACACTTTCGTTTGGAAGAGGTTGCCAAGCTTCCAAAATACTACGAGTGTCCTGAAATCTCAGCATATGTTTTTTCACCCAATCTTGAAGATACTTGGTGGTAATGAGCAGTACACCAAGCCTACTTGGCTCAGCAAATTTCGTTCTTCTAGGTAGAAGCATTCGTTTGCAATAAGAGTTTGAATTTTCGGGTTTCACTCTGTTTTCTCCTATATTGATACATGAATTTGGAACTCTAAATCAAGAACGGTTTGTGCTAGCCCCTTGAAACTTGACACAATAAAGTAGTTCTAAGTTCTATCTGTATGGTTTGTTTCCTCTTGAAGTTGCCTTAGGAGGGAGTGGTGAAACACACTTTCGTTTGGAAGAGGTTGCCAAGCTTCCAAAATACTACGAGTGTCCTGAAATCTCAGCATATGTTTTTTCACCCAATCGTGAAGATACTTGGTGGTAATGAGCAGTACACCAATCCCACTTGGCTCAGCAATTTTCGTTCTTCTAGGTTGAAGAATTCGTTTCCAATAAGAGTTTGAAATTTCAGGTTTCACTCTGTTTTCTCTTATATTGATACATAAATTTGGAACTCTAAATCAAGCACGGATTGTGCTAGCCCCTTGAAACTTGACACAATAAAGTAGTTCTAAGTTCTATGTGTATGGTTTGTTTCCTCTTGAAGTAGGCCTAGGAGGGATTGGTGAAACACACTTTCGTTTGAAACGGGTTGCCAAGCTTCTAAAAAACTACGAGTGTAATGAAATCTCAGTATATGTTTTTTCACCCAATCTTGAAGATACTTGGTGATAATGAGCAGTACACCAATCCCACTGGGTTCAGCAAATTTCGTTCTTCTAGGTTGAAGCATTCGTTGGCAGTAAGTGGTTGAATTTTCAGGTTTCACTCTGTTTTCTCCTATATTGATAGATGGATTTGAAACTCCAAATCAAACGTGGTTTGTGCTAGCCCCTTGAAACTTGACACAATAAAGTAGTTCTAAGTTGTATGTGTACGGTTTGTGTCCAATTGAAGTTTCCCTAGGAGGGAGTTGTGAAACACACTTTCGTTTGGAAGAGGTTGCCAAGCTTCCCAAATACTACATGTGTCCTGAAATCTCAGCATACGTTTTTTCACCCAATCTTGAAGATACTTGGTGGTAATGAGCAGTACACCAATCCCACTTGGCTCAGTAAATTTCATTCTTCTAGGTTGGAGCATTCGTTTCCAATAAGAGTTTGAATTTTCAGGTTTCACTCTGTTTTCTCCTATATTGATACATGAATTTGGAACTCTAAATCAAGCACGGTTTGTGCTAGCCCCTTGAAACTTGACACAATAAAGTAGTTCTAAGTTCTATCTGTACGGTTTGTTTCCTCTTGAAGTAGCCCTAGGAGGGAGTTGTGAAACACACTTTCGTTTGGAAGAGGTTGCCAAGCTTCCAAAATACTACGAGTGTCCTGAAATCTCAGCATATGTTTTTTCACCCAATCTTGAAGATACTTGGGGGTAATGAGAAGTACACCAATCCCACTTGGCTAAGCAAATTTCGTTCTTCTAGGTTGAAGCATTCGTTTTCAATAAAATTTTGAAATTTCGGGTTTCACGCTGTTTTCTCCTATATTTATACATGAATTTGGAACTCTAACTCAAACACAGTTTGTGCTAGACCCTTGAAACTTGACACAATAAATTATTTCTAAGTTCTATCTGTATGGTTTGTTTCCTCTTGAAGTTTCCCTAGGAGGGAGTGGTGAAACACACTTTCGTTTGGAAGAGGTTGCCAAGCTTCCAAAATACTACGAGTGTCCTGAAATCTCAGCATATGTTTTTTGACCAAATGTTGAAGATACTTGGTGGTAATGAGCAGTACACCAATCCCACTTGGCTCAGCAAATTTCGTTCTTCTAGGTTGAAGCATTCGTTTAAAATAAGAGTTTAAATTTTCAGGTTTCACTCCGTTTTCTCTTATATTGATACATGAATTTGGAACTCTAAATCAAGCACGGTTTGTGCTAGCCCCTTGAAACTTGACACAATAAAGTAGTTCTAAGTTCTATGTGTATGGTTTGTTTCCTCTTGAAGTAACCCTAGGAGGGAGTGGTGAAACACACTTTCGTTTGAAACGGGTTGCCAAGCTTCCAAAAAAACTACGAGTGTCCTGAAATTTCAGTATATGTTTTTTCACCCAATCATGAAGATACTTGGTGATAAGGAGCAGTACAGCAATCCCACTGGGTTCAGCAAATTTCGTTCTTCTAGGTTGAAGCATTCGTTGGCAGATTGAGTTTGAAATTTCAGGTTTCACTCTGTTTTCTCCTATATTGATAGATGAATTTGGAACTCCAAATCAAACATGGTTTGTGCTAGCCCCTTGAAACTTGACACAATAAAGTAGTTCTAAGTTCTATCTGTATGGTTTGTTTCCAATTGAAGTTTCCCTAGGAGGGAGTGGTGAAACACACTTTCGTTTGGAAGAGGATGCCAAGCTTCCAAAATACTACGAGTGTCCTGAAATCTCAGCATATGTTTTTTCACACAATCTTGAAGATACTTGGTGGTAATGAGCAGTACACCAATCCCACTGGGTTCAGCAAATTTCGTTCCTCTAGGTTGAAGCATTCGTTGGCAGTAAGAGTTTGAAATTTGAGGTTTCACTCTGTTTTCTCCTATATTGATAGATGAATTTGGAACTCCAAATCAAACACGGTTTGTGCTAGCCCCTTGAAACTTGACACAATAAAGTAGTTCTAAGTTCTATCTGTACGGTTTGTGTCCAATTGAAGTTTCCCTAGGAGGGAGTGGTGAAACACACTTTCGTTTGGAAGAGGTTGCCAAGCTTCCAAAATACTACGAGTGTCCTGAAATCTCAGCATATGTTTTTTCACCCAATCTTGAAGATTCTTGGTGGTAATGAGCAGTACACCAATCCCACTTGGCTCAGCAAATTTCGTTCTTCTAGGTTGAAGAATTCGTTTCCAATAAGAGTTTGAATTTTCAGGTTTCACTCTGTTTTCTCTTATATTGATACATGAATTTGGAACTCTAAATCAAGCACGGATTGTGCTAGCCCCTTTAAACTTGACACAATAAAGTAGTTCTAAGTTCTATGTGTATGGTTTGTTTCCTCTTGAAGTAGGCCTAGGAGGGATTGGTGAAACACACTTTCGTTTGAAACGGGTTGCCAAGCTTCTAGAAAACTACGAGTGTCCTGAAATCTCAGTATATGTTTTTTCACCCAATCTTGAAGATACTTGGTGATAATGAGCAGTACACCAATCCCACTGGGTTCAGCAAATTTCGTTCTTCTAGGTTGAAGCATTCGTTGGCAGTAAGAGGTTGAATTTTCAGGTTTCACTCTGTTTTCTCCTATATTGATAGATGGATTTGGAACTCCAAATCAAACGTGGTTTGTGCTAGCCCCTTGAAACTTGACACAATAAAGTAGTTCTAAGTTCTATGTGTATGGTTTGTGTCCAATTAAAGTTTCCCTAGGAGGGAGTTGTGAAACACACTTTCGTTTGGAAGAGGTTGCCAAGCTTCCCAAATACTACATGTGTCCTGAAATCTCAGCATACGTTTTTTCACCCAATCTTGATGATACTTGGTGGTAATGAGCAGTACACCAATCCCACTTGGCTCAGTAAATTTCATTCTTCTAGGTTGGAGCATTCGTTTCCAATAAGAGTTTGAATTTTCAGGTTTCACTCTGTTTTCTCCTATGTTGATACATGAATTTTGAACTCTCAATCAAGCACGGTTTGTGCTAGCCCCTTGAAACTTGACACAATAAAGTAGTTCTAAGTTCTATCTGTACGGTTTGTTTCCTCTTTAAGTAGCCCTAGGAGGGAGTTGTGAAACACACTTTCGTTTGGAAGAGGTTGCCAAGCTTCCAAAATACTACGAGTGTCCTGAAATCACAGCATATGTTTTTTCACCCAATCTTGAAGATACTTGGGGGTAATGAGAAGTACACCAATCCCACTTGACTCAGCAAATTTCGTTCTTCTAGTTTGAAGCATTCGTTTGCAAGAAGAGTTTGAGTTTTCAGGTTTCACTCTGTTTTCTCCTATATTGATACATGAATTTGGAACTCTAAATCAAGAACGGTTTGTGCTAGCCCCTTCAAACTTGACACAATAATGTAGTTCTACGTTGTATCTATACGGTTTGTTTCCTCTTGAAGTTTCCCTAGGAGGGAGTGGTGAAGCACACTTTCATTTGAAAGGGGTTGCCAAGCTTCCAAAAAACTATGAGTGTCCTGAAATCTAAGCATATGTTTTTTCACCCAACCTTGAAGATACTTGGTGGTAATGAGCAGTACACCAATCCCACTTGGCTAAGCAAATTTCGTTCTTCTAGGTTGAAGCATTCGTTGGCAGTAAGAGTTTGAAATTTCAGGTTTCACTCTGTTTTCTCCTATATAGATAGATGAATTTGGAACTCCAAATCAAACACGGTTTGTGCTAACCCCTTGAAACTTGACACAATAAAGTAGTTCTAAGTTCTATCTGTATGGTTTGTGTCCAATTGAAGTTTCCCTAGGAGGGAGTGGTGAAACACATTTTCGTTTGGAAGAGGTTGCCAAGCTTCCAAAATACTACTAGTGTCCTGAAATCTCAGCATACGTTTTTTCACCCAATCTTGAAGATACTTGGTGGTAATGAGCAGTACACCAATCCCACTTGGCTCAGTAAATTTCATTCTTCTAGGTTGGAGCATTCGTTTGCAATAAGAGTTTGAATTTCAGGTTTCACTCTGTTTTCTCTTATATTGATACATGAATTTGGAACTCTAAATCAAGAACGGTTTGTGCTAGCCCCTTGAAACTTGACACAATAAAGTAGTTCTAAGTTCTATCTGTATGGTTTGTTTCCTCTTGAAGTTGCCTTAGGAGGGAGTGGTGAAACACACTTTCGTTTGAAAGAGGTTGCCAAGCTTCCAAAATACTACGAGTGTCCTGAAATCTCAGCATATGTTTTTTAACCCAATCTTGAAGATCCTTGGTGGTAATGAGCAGTACACCAATCCCACTTGGCTCAGCAAATTTCGTTCTTCTAGGTTGAAGCATTCGTGTGCAATAAGAGTTTGAATTTTCAGGTTTCACTCTGTTTTCTCCTATATTGATACATGAATTTGGAACTCTAAATCAAGCACGGTTTGTGCTAGCCCCTTGAAACTTGACACAATAAAGTAGTTCTATGTTGTATCTGTACGGTTTGTTTCCTCTTGAAGTAGCCCTAGGAGGGAGTGGTGAAACACACTTTCGTTTGAAACGGGTTGCCAAGCTTCCAAAAAACTACGAGTGTCCTGAAATCTCAGCATATGTTTTTTCACCCAACCTTGAAGATACATGGTGATAATGAGCAGTACACCAATCCCACTTGGCTCAGCGAATTTCGTTCTTCTAGGTTGAAGCATTCGTTGGCAGTAAGAGTTTGAAATTTGAGGTTTCACTCTGTTTTCTCCTATATTGATAGATGAATTTGGAACTCCAAATCAAACACGGTTTGTGCTAGCCCCTTGAAACTTGACACAATAATGTAATTCTAAGTTCTATCTGTATGGTTTGTGTCCAATTGAAGTTTCCCTAGGAGGGAGTGGTGAAACACACTTAGGTTTGGAAGAGGTTGCCAAGCTTCCAAAATACTACGAGTGTCCTGAAATCTCAGCATATGTTTTTTCACCCAGTCTTGAAGATACTTGGTGGTAATGAGCAGTACACCAAGCCCACTTGGCTCAGCAAATTTCGTTCTTCTAGGTTGAAGCATTCGTTTGCAATAAGAGATTGAGTTTTCAGGTTTCACTCTGTTTTCTCCTATATTGATACATGAATTTGGAACTCCAAATCAAACACGGTTTGTGCTAGCCCCTTGAAACTTGACACAATAAAGTAGTTCTAAGTTGTATCTGTACGGTTTGTTTCCTCTGGAAGTTGCCCTAGGAGGGAGTGGTGAAGCACACTTTCGTTTGAAAGGGGTTGCCAAGCTTCCAAAAAACTACGAGTGTCCTGAAATCTCAGCATATGTTTTTTCAGCCAAACTTGAAGATACTTGGTGGTAATGAGCAGTACACCAATCCCACTTGGCTAAGCAAATTTATTTCTTTTAGGTTGAAGCATTCGTTTTCAATAAAATTTTGAAATTTCGTGTTTCACACTGTTTTCTCCCATATTTATAAATGAATTTGGAACTCTAACTCAAACACGGTTTGTGCTAGCCCCTTGAAACTTGACACAATAAAGTAGTTCTAAGTTCTATCTGTATGGTTTGTTTCCTCTTGAAGTTTCCCTAGGAGGGAGTGGTGAAACACACTTTCGTTTGGAAGAGGTTGCCAAGCTCCCAAAATACTACGAGTGTACTGAAATCTCAGCATATGTTTTTTCACCCAATCTTGAAGATACTTGGTAGTAAGGAGCAGTACACCAATCCCACTTGGCTCAGCAAATTTCGTTCTTCTAGGTTGAAGCATTCGTTGGCAGTAAGAGTTTGAAATTTGAGGTTTCACTCTGTTTTCTCCTATATTGATAGATGAATTTGGAACTGCAAATCAAACACGGTTTGTGCTAGGCCCTTGAAACTTGATACAATAAAGTAGTTCTAAGTTCTATCTGTATGGTTTGTGTCCAATTGATGTTTCCCTAGGAGGGAGTGGTGAAACACACTTTCGTTTGGAAGAGGTTGCCAAGCTTCCAAAATACTACGAGTGTCCTGAAATCTCAGCATATGTTTTTTCACCCTATCTTGAAGATACTTGGTGGTAATGAGCAGTACACCAAGCCCACTTGGCTCAGCAAATTTCGTTCTTCTAGGTTGAAGCATTCGTTTGCAATAAGAGTTTGAATTTTCAGGTTTCACTCTGTTTTCTCCTATATTGATGCATGAATTTGGAACTCTAAATCAAGAACGGTTTGTGCTAGCCCCTTGAAACTTGACACAATAAAGTAGTTCTAAGTTCTATCTGAATGGTTTGTTTCCTCTTGAAGTTGCCTTAGGAGGGAGTGGTGAAACACACTTTCTTTTGAAAGAGGTTGACAAGCTTCCAAAATACTACGAGTGTCCTGAAATCTCAGCATATGTTTTTTTACCCAATCTTGAATATCCTTGGTGATAATGAGCAGTACACCAATCCCACTTGGCTCAGTAAATTTCGTTCTTCTAGGTTGAAGCATTCGTGTGCAATAAGAGTTTGAATTTTCAGGTTTCACTCTTTTTTCTCCTATATTGATACATGAATTTGGAACTCTAAATCAAGCACGGTTTGTGCTAGCCCCTTGAAACTTGACACAATAAAGTAGTTCTAAGTTCTATGTGTATGGTTTGTTTCCTCTTGAAGTAGCCCTAGGAGGGAGTGGTGAAACACACTTTCATTTGAAACGGGTTGCCAAGCTTCCAAAAAACTACGAGTGTCCTGAAATCTTAGCATATGTTTTTTCACCCATTCTTGAAGATACTTTGTGATAATGAGCAGTACACCAATCCCACTGGGTTCAGCAAATTTCGTTGTTTTAGGTTGAAGCATTCGTTGGCAGTAAGAGTTTGAATTTTCAGGTTTCACTCTGTTTTTTCCTATATTTATAGATGGATTTGGAACCCCAAATCAAACACGGTTTGTCCTAGCCCCTTGAAACTTGACACAATAAAGTAGTTCTAAGTTCAATCTGTATGGTTTGTGTCCAATTGATGTTTCCCTAGGAGGGAGTGGTGAAACACACTTTCGTTTGGAAGAGGTTGCCAAGCTTATAAATACTACGAGTGTCCTGAAATCTCAGCATATGTTTTTTCACCCAATCTTGAAGATACTTGGTGGTAATGAGCAGTACACCAATCCCAGTTGGCTCAGCAAATTTCGTTCTTCTAGGTTGGAGGATTCGTTTGCAATAAGAGTTTGAATTTTCAGCTTTCACTCTGTTTTCTCCTATATTGATACATGAATTTGGAACTCTAAATCAAGCACGGTTTGTGCTAACCCCTTGAAACTTGACACAATAAAGTAGTTCTAAGTTCTATGTGTATGGTTTGTTTCCTCTTGAAGTAGCCCTAGGAGAGAGTGGTGAAACACACTTTCGTTTGAAACGGGTTGCCAAGCTTCTAAAAACCTATGAGTGTCGTGAAATCTCAGTATATGTTTTTTCACCCAATCTTGAAGATACTTGGTGATAATGAGCCGTACACCAATCCCACTGGGTTCAGCAAATTTCGTTCTTCTAGGTTGAAGCATTCGTTGGCAGTAAGAGGTTGAATTTTCAGGTTTCACTCTGTTTTCTCCTATATTGATAGATGGATTTGGAACTCCAAATCAAACGGGGTTTGTGCTAGCCCCTTGAAACTTCACACAATAAATTAGTTCTAAGTTCTATGTGTATGGTTTGTGTCCAATTGAAGTTTCCCTAGGAGGGAGTTGTGAAACACACTTTAGTTTGGAAGAGGTTGCCAAGCTTCCAAAATACTACATGTGTGCTGAAATATCAGCATACGTTTTTTCACCCAATCTTGAAGATACTTGGTGATAATGAGCAGTACACCAATCCCACTTGGCTAAGTAAATTTCATTCTTCTAGTTTGGAGCATTCATTTGCAACAAGAGTTTGAATTTTCAGGTTTCACTCTGTTTTCTCCTATATTGATACATGAATTTGGAACTCTAAATCAAGCACGGTTTGTGCTAGCCCCTTGAAACTTGACAATAAAGTAGTTCTAAGTTCTATCTGTACGGTTTGTTTCCTCTTGAAGTAGCCCTAGGAGGGAGTTGTGAAACACACTTTTGTTTAGAAGATTTTGCCAAGCTTCCAAAATACTACGAGTGTCCTGAAATCTCAGCATATGTTTTTTCACCCAATCTTGAAGATACTTGGGGGTAATGAGAAGTACACCAATCCCACTTGACTCAGCAAATTTCGTTCTTCTAGGTTGAAGCATTCGTTTGCAAGAAGAGTTTGAGTTTTCAGGTTTCACTCTGTTTTCTCTTATATTCATACATGAATTTGGAACTCTAAATCAAGAACGGTTTGTGCTAGCCCCTTGAAACTTGACACAATAAAGTAGTTCTACGTTGTATCTGTACAGTTTGTTTCCTCTTGAAGTTGCCCTAGGAAAGAGTGGTGAAGCACACTTTCATTTGAAAGGGGTTGCGAAGCTTCCAAAAAACTACGAGTGTCCTGAAATCTCAGCATATGTTTTTTCACCCAACCTTTAAGATACTTGGTGGTAATGAGCAGTACACCAATCCCACGTGGCTAAGCAAATTTCGTTCTTCTAAGTTGAAGCATTCGTTTTCAATAAAATTTTGAAATTTCGGGTTTCACGCTGTTTTCTCCTATATTTATACATGAATTTGGAACTCTAATTCAAACACGGTTTGTGCTACCCCTTGAAACTTGACACAATAAATTAGTTCTAAGTTCTATCTGTATGGTTTGTTTCCTCTTGAAGTTTCCCTAGGAGGGAGTGGTGAAACACACTTTCGTTTGGAAGAGGTTGCCAAGCTTCCAAAATAGTACGAGTGTCCTGAAATCTCAGCATATGTTTTTTCACCCAATCTTGAAGATACTTGGTAGTAAGGAGCATTACACCATTCCCACTTGGCTCAGCAAATTTCGTTCTTCTAGGTTGAAGCATTCGTTGGCAGTAAGAGTTTGAAATTTGAGTTTTCACTCTGTTTTCTCCTATATTGATAGATGAATTTGGAACTCCAAATCAAACACGGTTTGTGCTAGCCCCTTGAAACTTGACACAATAAAGTAATTCTAAGTTCTATCTGTATGGTTTGTGTCCAATTGAAGTTTCCCTAGGAGGGAGTGGTGAAACACACTTAGGTTTGGAAGAGGTTGCCAAGCTTCCAAAATACTACGAGTGTCCTGAAATCACAGCATATGTTTTTCACCCAGTCTTGAAGATACTTGGTGGTAATGAGCAGTACACCAAGCCCACTTGGCTCAGCAAATTTCGTTCTTCTAGGTTGAAGCATTCGTTTGCAATAAGAGTTTGAATTTTCAGGTTTCACTCTGTTTCTCCTATATTGATACATGAATTTGGAACTCTAAATCAAGAACGGTTTGTGCTAGCCCCTTGAAACTTGACACAATAAAGTAGTTCTAAGTTCTATCTGTATGGTTTGTTTCCTCTTGAAGTTGCCTTAGGAGGGAGTGGTGAAACACACTTTCGTTTGAAAGAGGTTGCCAACTTCCAAAATACTACGAGTGTCCTGAAATCTCAGCATATGTTTTTTCACCCAATCTTGAAGATCCTTGGTTTTAATGAGCAGTACACCAATCCCACTTGGCTCAGCAAATTTCGTTCTTCTAGGTTGAAGCATTCGTGTGCAATAAGAGTTTGAATTTTCAGGTTTCACTCTGTTTTCTCCTATATTGATACATGAATTTGGAACTCTAAATCAAGCACGGTTTGTGCTAGCCCCTTGAAACTTGACACAATAAAGTAGTTCTAAGTTGTATCTGTACGGTTTGTTTCCTCTTGAAGTAGCCCTAGGATGGAGTGGTGAAACACACTTTCGTTTGAAACGGGTTGCCAAGCTTCCAAAAAACTACGAGTGTCCTGAAATATCAGCATATGTTTTTTCACCCAACCTTGAAGATACATGGTGATAATGAGCAGTACACCAATCCCACTGGGTTCAGCAAATTTCGTTCTTCTAGGTTGAAGCATTCGTTTTCAATAAAATTTTGAAATTTCGGGTTTCACACTGTTTTCTCCTATATTTATACATGAATTTGGAACTCTAACTCAAACACGGTTTGTGCTAGCCCCTTGAAACTTGAAACAATAAAGTAGTTCTAAGTTCTATCTGTATGGTTTGTTTCCTCTTGAAGTTTCCCTAGGAGGGAGTGGTGAAACACACTTTCGTTTGGAAGAGGTTGCCAAGCTTCCAAAATACTACGAGTGTCCTGAAATCTCAGCATATGTTTTTTCACCCAATCTTGAAGATACTTGTTAGTAAGGAGCAGTACACCAATCCCACTTGGCTCAGCAAATTTCGTTCTTCTAGGTTGAAGCATTCGTTGGCAGTAAGAGTTTGAAATTTGAGGTTTCACTCTGTTTTCTCCTATATTGATAGATGAATTTGGAACTCCAAATCAAACACGGTTTGTGCTAGCCCCTTGAAACTTCACACAATAAAGTAGTTCTAAGTTCTATCTGTATGGTTTGTGTCCAATTGAAGTTTCCCTAGAAGGGAGTGTTGAAACACACTTTCGTTTGGAAGAGGTTGCCAAGCTTCCAAAATACTACGAGTGTCCTGAAATCTCAGCATATGTTTTTTCACCCAATCTTGAAGATACTTGGTGTTAATGAGCAGTACACCAAGCCCACTTGGATCAGCAAATTTCGTTCTTCTAGGTTGAAGCATTCGTTTGCAATAAGAGTTTGAATTTTCAGGTTTCACTCTGTTTTCTCCTATATTGATACATGAATTTGGAACTCTAAATCAAGAACGGTTTGTGCTAGCCCCTTGAAACTTGACACAATAAAGTAGTTCTAAGTTCTATCTGTATGGTTTGTTTCTTCTTGAAGTTGCCTTAGGAGGGAGTGGTGAAACACACTTTCTTTTGAAAGAGGTTTCCAAGCTTCCAAAATACTACGAGTGTCCTGAAATCTCAGCATATGTTTTTTTACCCAATCTTGAATATCCTTGGTGGTAATGAGCAGTACACCATTCCCACTTGGCTCAGCAAATTTCGTTCTTCTAGGTTGAAGCATTCCTGTGCAATAAGAGTTTGAATTTTCAGGTTTCACTCTGTTTTCTCCTATATTGATACATGAATTTGGAACTCTAAATCAAGCACGGTTTGTGCTAGCCCCTTGAAACTTGACACAATAAAGTAGTTCTAAATGCTATGTGTATAGTTTGTTTCCTCTGGAAGTAGCCCCAGGAGAGAGTTGTGAAACACACTTTCGTTTGAAACGGGTTGCCAAGCTTCCAAAAAACTACGAGTGTCCTGAAATCTCAGCATATGTTTTTTCACCCATTCTTGAAGATACTTGGTGATAATGAGCAGTACACCAATCCCACTGGGTTCAGCAAATTTCGTTCTTCTAGGTTGAAGCATTCGTTGGCAGTAAGAGATTGAATTTTCAGGTTTCACTCTGTTTTCTCCTATATTGATAGATGGATTTGGAACTCCAAATCAAACGCGGTTTGTGCTAGCCCCTTGAAACTTGACACAATAAAGTAGTTCTAAGTTATATGTGTATGGTTTGTGTCCAATTGAAGTTTTCCTAGGAGGGAGTTGTGAAACACACTTTTGTTTGGAAGAGGTTGCCAAGCTTCCAAAATACCACATGTGTCCTGAAATCTCAGCATACGTTTTTTCACCCAATCTTGAAGATACTTGGTGGTAATGAGCAGTACACCAATCCCACTGGGCTCAGTAAATTTCATTCTTCTAGTTTGGAGCATTCGTTTGCATTAAGATTTTGAATTTTCAGGTTTCACTCTGTTTTCTCCTATATTGACAGATGAATTTGGAACTCTAAATCAAGCACGGTTTGTGCTAACCCCTTGAAACTTGACACAATAAAGTAGTTCTAAGTTCTATCTGTACGGTTTGTTTCCTCTTGAAGTAGCCCTAGGAGGGAGTTGTGAAACACACTTTCGTTTGGAAGAGGTTGCCAAGCTTCCAAAATACTACGAGTGTCCTGAAATCTCAGCATATATTTTTCACCCAATCTTGAAGATACTTGGGGGTAATGAGAAGTACACCAATCCCACTTGACTCAGCAAATTTCGTTTTCTATGTTGAAGCATTCGTTTGCAATAAGAGTTTGAGTTTTCAGGTTTCACTCTGTTTTCTCCTATATTGATACATAAATTTGGAACTCCAAATCAAGAACGGTTTGTGCTAGCCCCTTGAAACTTGACACAATAAAGTAGTTCTAAGTTCTATCTGTACGGTTTGTTTCCTCTTGAAGTAGCCCTAGGAGGGAGTGGTGAAACACACTTTCGTTTGGAAGAGGTTGCCAAGCTTCCAAAATACTACGAGTGTCCTGAAATCTCAGCATATGTTTTTCACCCAATCTTGAAGATACTTGGTGGTAATGAGAAGTACACCAATCCCACTTGACTCAGCAAATTTCGTTCTTCTAGGTTGAATCATTCGTTTTCAATAAAATTTTGAAATTCCGGGTTTCACGCTGTTTTCTTCTATATTTATACATGAATTTGGAACTCTAACTCAAACACGGGTTGTGCTAGCCCCTTGAAACTTGACACAATAAAGTAGTTCTAAGTTCTATCTGTACGGTTCGTTTCCTCTTGAAGTTGTCCTAGGAGGGAGTGGTGAAGCACACTTTCGATTGAAAGGGTTTGCCAAGCTTCCAAAATACTACGAGTGTCCTGAAATCTCAGCATATGTTTTTTCACCCAATCATGAAGATACTTTGTAGTAATTAGCAGTACACCAATCCCACTTGGCTCAGCAAATTTCGTTCTTCTAGGTTGAAGCATTCGTTGGCAGTAAGAGTTTGAAATTTGAGGTTTCACTCTGTTTTCTCCTATATTGATAGGTGAATTTCGAACTCCAAATCAAACACGGTTTGTGCTAGCCCCTTGAAACTTGACACAATAAAGTAGTTCTAAGTTCTATCCGTATCGTTTGTGTCCAATTGAAGTTTCCCTAGGAGGGAGTGGTGAAACACACTTTCGTTTGGAAGAGGTTGCCAAGCTTCCAAAATACTACATGTGTCCTGAAATCTCAGCATACGTTTTTTCACCCAATCTTGAAGATACTTGGTGGTAATGAGCAGTACACCAATCCCACTTGGCTCAGCAAATTTCGTTCTTCTAGGTTGAAGCATTCGTTTGCAATAAGAGTTTGAAATTTCAGGTTTCACTCTGTTTTCTCTTATATTGATACATGAATTTGGAACTCTAAATCAAGCACGGTTTGTGCTAGCCCCTTGAAACTTGACACAATAAAGTAGTTCTAAGTTCTATGTGTATGGTTTGTGTCCAATTGAAGTTTCCCTAGGAGGGAGTTGTGAAACACACTTTCGTTTGGAAGAGGTTGCCAAGCTTCCAAAATACTACGAGTGTCCTGAAATCTCAGCATATGTTTTTTCACCCAATCTTGAAGATACTTGGGGGTAATGAGCAGTACACCAATCCCACTTGGCTCAGCAAATTTCGTTCTTCTAGGTTGAAGCATTCGTTGGCAGTAAGAGTTTGAATTTTCATTTTTCACTCTGTTTTCTCCTATATTGATACATGAATTTGGAACTCTAAATCAAGCACGGTTTGTGCTAGCCCGTTGAAACTTGACACAATAAAGTAGTTCTAAGTTATATGTGTATGGTTTGTTTCCTCTAGAAGTAGCCCTAGGAGGGAGTGTTGAAACACACTTTCTTTTGAAACGGGTTGCCAAGCTTCCAAAAAACTACGAGTGTCCTGAAATCTCAGCATATGTTTTTTCACCCATTCTTGAAGATACTGGGTGATAATGAGCAGTACACCAATCCCACTGGGTTCAGCAAATTTCGTTCTTCTAGGTTGTAGCATTCGTTGGCAGTAAGAGTTTGAATTTTCAGGTTTCACTCTGTTTTCTCCTATATTGATAGATGGATTTGGAACTCCAAATCAAACACGGTTTGTGCTAGCCCCTTGAAACTTGACACAATAAAGTAGTTCTAAGTTCTATGTGTATGGTTTGTGTCCAATTGAAGTTTCCCTAGGAGGGAGTTGTGAAACACACTTTCGTTTGGAAGAGGTTGCCAAGCTTCCAAAATACTACGAGTGTCCTGAAATCTCAGCATATGTTTTTTCACCCAATCTTGAAGATACTTGGGGGTAATGAGCAGTACACCAATCCCACTTGGCTCAGCAAATTTCGTTCTTCTAGGTTGAAGAATTCGTTTGCAATAAGAGATTGAGTTTTCAGGTTTCACTCTGTTTTCTCATATATTGATACATGAATTTGGAACTCTAAATCAAGAACGGTTTGTGCTAGCCCCTTGAAACTTGACACAATAAAGTAGTTCTAAGTTGTATCTGTACGGTTTGTTTCCTCTTGAAGTTGCCCTAGGAGGGAGTGGTGAAGCACACTTTCATTTGAAAGGGGTTGCCAAGCTTCCAAAAAACTACGAGTGTCCTGAAATCTCAGCATATGTTTTTTCACCCAACCTTGAAGATACTTGGTGGTAATGAGCAGTACACCAATCCCACTTGGCTAAGCAAATTTATTTCTTTTAGGTTGAAGCATTCGTTTTCAATAAAATTTTGAAATTTCGGGTTTCACGCTGTTTTCTCCTATATTTATACATGAATTTGGAACTCTAACTCAAACACGGTTTGTGCTAGCCCCTTGAAACTTGACACAATAAATTAGTTCTAAGTTCTATCTGTATGGTTTGTTTCCTCTTGAAGTTTCCCTAGGAGGGAGTGGTGAAACACACTTTCGTTTGGAAGAGGTTGCCAAGCTTCCAAAATACTACGAGTGTCCTGAAATCTCAGCATATGTTTTTTCACCCAATCTTGAAGATCCTTGGTGGTAATGAGCAGTACACCAATCCCACTTGGCTCAGCAAATTTCGTTCTTCTAGGTTGAAGCATTCGTTGGCAGCAAGAGTTTGAAATTTGAGGTTTCACTCTGTTTTCTCCTATATTGATAGATGAATTTGGAACTGCAAATCAAACACGGTTTGTGCTAGCCCCTTGAAACTTGACACAATAAAGTAGTTCTAAGTTCTATCTGTATGGTTTGTGAACAATTGATGTTTCCCTAGGAGGGAGTGGTGAAACACACTTTCGTTTGGAAGAGGTTGCCAAGCTTCCAAAATACTACGAGTGTCCTGAAATCTCAGCATATGTTTTTTCACCCAATCTTGAAGATACTTGGTGGTAATGAGCAGTACACCAAGCCCACTTGGCTCAGCAAATTTCGTTCTTCTAGGTTGAAGCATTCGTTTGCAATAAGAGTTTGAATTTTCAGGTTTCACTCTGTTTTCTCCTATATTGATACATGAATTTGGAACTCTAAATCAAGAACGGTTTGTGCTAGCCCCTTGAAACTTGACACAATAAAGTAGTTCTAAGTTCTATCTGTATGGTTTGTTTCCTCTTGAAGTTGCCTTAGGAGGGAGTGGTGAAACACACTTTCGTTTGGAAGAGGTTGCCAAGCTTCCAAAATACTACGAGTGTCCTGAAATCTCAGCATATGTTTTTTCACCCAATCTTGAAGATACTTGGGGGTAATGAGCAGTACACCAATCCCACTTGACTCAGCAAATTTCGTTCTTCTAGGTTGAAGCATTCGTTTGCAATAAGAGATTGAGTTTTCAGGTTTCACTCTGTTTTCTCATATATTGATACATGAATTTGGAACTCTAAATCAAGCACGGTTTGTGCTAGCCCCTTGAAACTTGACACAATAAAGTAGTTATAAGTTGTATCTGTACGGTTTGATTCCTCTTGAAGTTGCCCTAGGAGGGAGTGGTGAAGCACACTTTCATTTGAAAGGGGTTGCCAAGCTTCCAAAAAACTACGAGTGTCCTGAAATCTCAGCATATGTTTTTTCACCCAACCTTGAAGATACTTGGTGGTAATGAGCAGTACACCAATCCCACTTGGCTAAGCAATTTCGTTCTTCTAGGTTGAAGCATTCGTTTTCAATAAAATTTTCAAATTTCGGGTTTCACGCTGTTTTCTCCTATATTTATACATGAATTTGGAACTCTAACTCAAACACGGTTTGTGCTACCCCTTGAAACTTGACACAATAAATTAGTTCTAAGTTCTATCTGTATGGTTTGTTTCCTGTTGAAGTTTCCCTAGGCGGGAGTGGTGAAACACACTTTCGTTTGGAAGAGGTTGCCAAGCTTCCAAAATACTACGAGTGTCCTGAAATCTCAGCATATGTTTTTACACCCAATCTTGAAGATACTTGGTAGTAAGGAGCATTACACCATTCCCACTTGGCTCAGCAAATTTCGTTCTTCTAGGTTGAAGCATTCGTTGGCAGTAAGAGTTTGAAATTTGAGGTTTCACTCTGTTTTCTCCTATATTGATAGATGAATTTGGAACTCCAAATCAAACACGGTTTGTGCTAGCCCCTTGAAACTTGACACAATAAAGTAGTTCTAAGTTCTATCTGTACGGTTTGTTTCCTCTTGAAGTTGCCCTAGGAGGGAGTGGTGAAGCACAGTTTCGATTGAAAGGGGTTGCCAAGCTTCCAAAATACTACGAGTGTCCTGAAATCTCAGCATATGTTTTTTCACCCAATCTTGAATATACTTGGTGGTAATGAGCAGTACACCAATCCCGTTGGCTCAGCAAATTTCGTTCTTCTAGGTTGAAGTATTCCTTTCCAATAAGAGTTTGAATTTTCAGGTTTCACTCTGTTTTCTCTTATATTGATACATGAATTTGGAACTCTAAATCAAGCACGGATTGTGCTAGCCCCTTGAAACTTGACACAATAAAGTAGTTCTAAGTTCTATGTGTATGGTTTGTGTCCAATTGAAGTTCCATAGGAGGGAGTTGTGAAACACACTTTCGTTTGGAAGAGGTTTCCAAGCTTCCAAAATACTACAAGTGTCCTGAAATCTCAGCATACGTTTTTTCACCCAAATTTGAAGATACTTGGGGGTAATGAGCAGTACACCAATCCCACTTGGCTCAGTAAATTTCATTCTTCTAGGTTGGAGCATTCGTTTGCAATAAGAGTTTGAATTTTCAGGTTTCACTCTGTTTTCTCCTATATTGATACATGAATTTGGAACTCTAAATCAAGAACGGTTTGTGCTAGCCCCGTGAAACTTGACACAATAAAGTAGTTCTAAGTTCTATCTGTACGGTTTGTTTCCTCTTGAAGTTGCCCTAGGAAAGAGTGGTGAAGCACACTTTCATTTGAAAGGGGTTGCCAAGCTTCCAAAAAACTACGAGTGTCCTGAAATCTCAGCATATGTTTTTTCACTCAATCTTGAAGATACTTGGTGGTAATGAGCAGTACACCAATCCCACTTGGCTAAGCAAATTTTGTTCTTCTAGGTTGAATCATTCGTTTTCAATAAAATTTTGAAATTCCGGGTTTCACGCTGTTTTCTTCTGTATTTATACATGAATTTGGAACTCTAACTCAAACACGGGTTGTGCTAGCCCCTTGAAACTTGACACAATAAAGTAGTTCTAAGTTCTATCTGTACGGTTCGTTTCCTCTTGAAGTTGCCCTAGGAGGGAGTGGTGAAGCACACTTTCGATTGAAAGGGTTTGCCAAGCTTCCAAAATACTACGAGTGTCCTGAAATCTCAGCATATGTTTTTTCACCCAATCATGAAGATACTTTGTAGTAATTAGCAGTACACCAATCCCACTTGGCTCAGCAAATTTCGTTCTTCTAGGTTGAAGCATTCGTTGGCAGTAAGAGTTTGAAATTTGAGGTTTCACTCTGTTTTCTCCTATATTGATAGATGAATTTCGATCTCCAAATCAAACACGGTTTGTGCTAGCCCCTTGAAACTTGACACAATAAAGTAGTTCTAATTTCTATCCGTATCGTTTGTGTCCAATTGAAGTTTCCCTAGGAGGGAGTGGTGAAACACACTTTCGTTTGGAAGAGGTTGCCAAGCTTCCAAAATACTACGAGTGTCCTGAAATCTCAGCATATGTTTTTTCACCCAATCTTGAAGATACTTGGTGGTAAGGAGCAGTACACCAAGCCCACTTGGTTCAGCAAATTTCGTTCTTCTAGGTTGAAGCATTCGTTTGCAATAACAGTTTGAATTTTCAGGTTTCACTCTGTTTTCTCCTATATTGATACATGAATTTGGAACTCTAAATCAAGAACGGTGTGTGGTAGCCCCTTGAAACTTGACACAATAAAGTAGTTCTAAGTTCTATCTGTATGGTTTGTTTCCTCTTGAAGTTGCCTTAGGAGGGAGTGGTGAAACACACTTTCGTTTGAAAGAGGTTGCCAAGCTTCCAAAATACTACGAGTGTCCTGAAATCTCAGCATATGTTTTTTCACCCAATCTTGAAGATACTTGGTAGTAAGGAGCAGTACACCAATCCCACTTGGCTCAGCAAATTTCGTTCTTCTAGGTTGAAGCATTCGTTGGCAGTAAGAGTTTGAATTTTGATTTTTCACTCTGTTTTCTCCTATATTGATAGATGAATTTGGAACTCCAAATCAAACACGGTTTGTACTAGCCCCTGGAAACTTGACACAATAAAGTAGTTCTAAGTTCTATCTGTATGGTTTGTGTCCAATTGAAGTTTACCTAGGAGGGAGTGGTGAAACACACTTTCGTTTGGAAAGAGGTTGCCAAGCTTCCAAAATACTACGAGTGTCCTGAAATCTCAGCATATGTTTTTTCACCCAATCTTGAAGATTCTTGGTGGTAATGAGCAGTACACCAATCCCACTTGGCTCAGCAAATTTCGTTCTTCTAGGTTGAAGCATTCGTGTGCAATAAGTGTTTGAATTTTCAGGTTTCACTCTGTTTTCTCCTATATTGATACATGAATTTGGAACTCTAAATCAAGCACGGTTTGTGCTAGCCCTTGAAACTTGACACAATAAAGTAGTTCTAAGTTATATGTGTATGGTTTGTTTTCCTCTAGAAGTAGCCCTAGGAGGGAGTGTTGAAACACACTTTCGTTTGAAACGGGTTGCCAAGCTTCCAAAAAACTACGAGTGTCCTGAAATCTCAGCATATGTTTTTTCACCCATTCTTGAAGATACTGGGTGATAATGAGCAGTACACCAATCCCACTGGGTTCAGCAAATTTCGTTCTTCTAGGTTGTAGCATTCGTTGGCAGTAAGAGTTTGAATTTCAGGTTTCACTCTGTTTTCTCCTATATTGATAGATGGATTTGGAACTCCAAATCAAACACGGTTTGTGCTAGCCCCTTGAAACTTGACACAATAAAGTAGTTCTAAGTTCTATGTGTATGGTTTGTGTCCAATTGAAGTTTCCCTAGGAGGGAGTTGTGAAATACACTTTCGTTTGGAAGAGGTTGCCAAGCTTCCAAAATACTACGAGTGTCCTGAAATCTCAGCATATGTTTTTTCACCCAATCTTGAAGATACTTGGGGGTAATGAGCAGTACACCAATCCCACTTGGCTCAGCAAATTTCGTTCTTCTAGGTTGAAGAATTCGTTTGCAATAAGAGATTGAGTTTTCAGGTTTCACTCTGTTTTCTCATATATTGATACATGAATTTGGAACTCTAAATCAAGAACGGTTTGTGCTAGCCCCTTGAAACTTGACACAATAAAGTAGTTCTAAGTTGTATCTGTACGGTTTGTTTCCTCTTGAAGTTGCCCTAGGAGGGAGTGGTGAAGCACACTTTCATTTGAAAGGGGTTGCCAAGCTTCCAAAAACTACGAGTGTCCTGAAATCTCAGCATATGTTTTTCACCCAACCTTGAAGATACTTGGTGGTAATGAGCAGTACACCAATCCCACTTGGCTAAGCAAATTTATTTCTTTTAGGTTGAAGCATTCGTTTTCAATAAAATTTTGAAATTTCGGGTTTCACGCTGTTTTCTCCTATATTTATACATGAATTTGGAACTCTAACTCAAACACGGTTTGTGCTAGCCCCTTGAAACTTGACACAATAAATTAGTTCTAAGTTCTATCTGTATGGTTTGTTTCCTCTTGAAGTTTCCCTAGGAGGGAGTGGTGAAACACACTTTCGTTTGGAAGAGGTTGCCAAGCTTCCAAAATACTACGAGTGTCCTGAAATCTCAGCATATGTTTTTTCACCCAATCTTGAAGATCCTTGGTGGTAATGAGCAGTACACCAATCCCACTTGGCTAAGCAAATTTCGTTCTTCTACGTTGAAGCATTCGTTGGCAGTAAGAGTTTGAAATTTGAGGTTTCACTCTGTTTTCTCCTATATTGATAGATGAATTTGGAACTGCAAATCAAAACACGGTTTGTGCTAGCCCCTTGAAACTTGACACAATAATGTAGTTCTAAGTTCTATCTGTATGGTTTGTGAACAATTGATGTTTCCTAGGAGGGAGTGGTGAAACACACTTTCGTTTGGAAGAGGTTGCCAAGCTTCCAAAATACTACGAGTGTCCTGAAATCTCAGCATATGTTTTTTCACCCAATCTTGAAGATACTTGGTGGTAATGAGCAGTACACCAAGCCCACTTGGCTCAGCAAATTTCGTTCTTCTAGGTTGAAGCATTCGTTTGCAATAAGAGTTTGAATTTTCAGGTTTCACTCTGTTTTCTCCTATATTAATACATGAATTTGGAACTCTAAATCAAGAACGGTTTGTGCTAGCCCCTTGAAACTTGACACAATAAAGTAGTTCTAAGTTCTATCTGTATGGTTTGTTTCCTCTTGAAGTTGCCTTAGGAGGGAGTGGTGAAACACACTTTCGTTTGGAAGAGGTTGCCAAGCTTCCAAAATACTACGAGTGTCCTGAAATCTCAGCATATGTTTTTTCACCCAATCTTGAAGATACTTGGGGGTAATGAGCAGTACACCAATCCCACTTGACTCAGCAAATTTCGTTCTTCTAGGTTGAAGCATTCGTTTGCAATAAGAGATTGAGTTTTCAGGTTTCACTCTGTTTTCTCATATATTGATACATGAATTTGGAACTCTAAATCAAGCACGGTTTGTGCTAGCCCCTTGAAACTTGACACAATAAAGTAGTTATAAGTTGTATATGTACGGTTTGATTCCTCTTGAAGTTGCCCTAGGAGGGAGTGGTGAAGCACACTTTCATTTGAAAGGGGTTGCCAAGCTTCCAAAAAACTACGAGTGTCCTGAAATCTCAGCATATGTTTTTTCACCCAATCTTGAAGATACTTGGTAGTAAGGAGCAGTACACCAATCCCACTTGGCTCAGCAAATTTCGTTCTTCTAGGTTGAAGCATTCGTTGGCAGTAAGAGTTTGAAATTTGAGGTTTCACTCTGTTTTCTCCTATATTGATAGATGAATTTGGAACTGCAAATCAAACACGGTTTGTGCTAGGCCCTTGAAACTTGACACAATAAAGTAGTTCTAAGTTCTATCTGTATGGTTTGTGTCCAATTGATGTTTCCCTAGGAGGGAGTGGTGAAACACACTTTCGTTTGGAAGAGGTTGCCAAGCTTCCAAAATACTACGAGTGTCCTGAAATCTCAGCATATGTTTTTTCACCCTATCTTGAAGATACTTGGTGGTAATGAGCAGTACACCAAGCCCACTTGGCTCAGCAAATTTCGTTCTTCTAGGTTGAAGCATTCGTTTGCAATAAGAGTTTGAATTTTCAGGTTTCACTCTGTTTACTCCTATATTGATACATGAATTTGGAACTCTAAATCAAGAACGGTTTGTGCTAGCCCCTTGAAACTTGACAAAATAAAGTAGTTCTAAGTTCTATCTGTATGGTTTGTTTCCTCTTGAAGTTGCCTTAGTTGGGAGTGGTGAAACACACTTTCTTTTGAAAGAGGTTGACAAGCTTCCAAAATACTACGAGTGTCCTGAAATCTCAGCATATGTTTTTTTACCCAATCTTGAATATCCTTGGTGGTAATGAGCAGTACACCAATCCCACTTGGCTCAGCAAATTTCGTTCTTCTAGGTTGAAGCATTCGTGTGCAATAAGAGTTTGAATTTTCAGGTTTCACTCTTTTTTCTCCTATATTGATACATGAATTTGGAACTCTAAATCAAGCACGGTTTGTGCTACCCCTTGAAACTTGACACAATAAAGTAGTTCTAAGTTCTATGTGTATGGTCTGTTTCCTCTTGAAGTAGCCCTAGGAGGGAGTGGTGAAACACACTTTCATTTGAAACGGGTTGCCAAGCTTCCAAAAAACTACGAGTGTCCTGAAATCTTAGCATATGTTTTTTCACCCATTCTTGAAGATACTTTGTGATAATGAGCAGTACACCAATCCCACTGGGTTCAGCAAATTTCGTTCTTCTAGGTTGAATCTTTCGTTGGCAGTAAGAGTTTGAATTTTCTGGTTTCACTCTGTTTTCTCCTATATTGATAGATGGATTTTGAACCAGAAATCAAACACGGTTTGTGCTAGCCCCTTGAAACTTGACACAATAAAGTAGTTCTAAGTTCAATCTGTATGGTTTGTCTCCATTTGATGTTTCCCTAGGAGGGAGTGGTGAAACACACTTTCGTTTGGAAGAGGTTGCCAAGCTTCCAAAATACTACGAGTGTCCTGAAATCTCAGCATATGTTTTTTCACCCAATCTTGAAGATACTTGGTGGTAAGGAGCAGTACACCAAGCCCACTTGGCTCAGCAAATTTCGTTCTTCTAAGTTGAAGCATTCGTTTGCAATAAGAGTTTGAATTTTCAGGTTTCACTCTGTTTTCTCCTATATTGATACATGAATTTGGAACTCTAAATCAAGAACGGTTTGTGCTAGCCCCTTGAAACTTGACACAATAAAGTAGTTCTAAGTTCTATCTGTATGGTTTGTTTCCTCTTGTAGTTGCTTTAGGAGGGAGTGGTGAAACACACTTTCGTTTGAAAGAGGTTGCCAAGCTTCCAAAATACTACGAGTGTCCTGAAATCTCAGCATATGTTTTTTTACCCAATCTTGAATATCCTTGGTGGTAATGAGCAGTACACCAATCCCACTTGGCTCAGCAAATTTCGTTATTCTAGGTTGAAGCATTCGTGTGCAATAAGAGTTTGAATTTTCAGGTTTCACTCTGTTTTCTCCTATATTGATACATTAGTTTGGAACTCTAAATCAAGCACGGTTTGTGCTAGCCCCTTGAAACTTGACACAATAAAGTAGTTCTAAGTTCTATCTGTACGGTTTGTTTCCTCTTGAAATTGCCCTAGGAGGGAGTGGTGAAGCACACTTTCGTTTGAAACGGGTTGCCAAGCTTCCAAAAAACTACGAGTGTCCTGAAATCTCAGCATATGTTTTTTCACCCATTCTTGAAGATACTGGGTGATAATGAGCAGTACACCAATCCCACTGGGTTCAGCAAATTTCGTTCTTCTAGGTTGTAGCATTCGTTGGCAGTAAGAGTTTGAATTTTCAGGTTTCACTCTGTTTTCTCCTATATTGATAGATGGATTTGGAACTCCAAATCAAACACGGTTTGTGCTAGCCCCTTGAAACTTGACACAATAAAGTAGTTCTAAGTTCTATGTGTATGGTTTGTGTCCAATTGAAGTTTCCCTAGGAGGGAGTTGTGAAATACACTTTCGTTTGGAAGAGGTTGCCAAGCTTCCAAAATACTACGAGTGTCCTGAAATCTCAGCATATGTTTTTTCACCCAATCTTGAAGATACTTGGGGGTAATGAGCAGTACACCAATCCCACTTGGCTAAGCAAATTTCGTTCTTCTAGGTTGAAGAATTCGTTTGCAATAAGAGATTGAGTTTTCAGGTTTCACTCTGTTTTCTCATATATTGATACATGAATTTGGAACTCTAAATCAAGAACGGTTTGTGCTAGCCCCTTGAAACTTGACACAATAAAGTAGTTCTAAGTTGTATCTGTACGGTTTGTTTCCTCTTGAAGTTGCCCTAGGAGGGAGTGGTGAAGCACAATTTCATTTGAAAGGGGTTGCCAAGCTTCCAAAAAACTACGAGTGTCCTGAAATCTCAGCATATGTTTTTTCACCCAACCTTGAAGATACTTGGTGGTAATGAGCAGTACACCAATCCCACTTGGCTAAGCAAATTTATTTCTTTTAGGTTGAAGCATTCGTTTTCAATAAAATTTTGAAATTTCGGGTTTCACGCTGTTTTCTCCTATATTTATACATGAATTTGGAACTCTAACTCAAACACGGTTTGTGCTAGCCCCTTGAAACTTGACACAATAAAGTAGTTCTAAGTTCTATCTGTATGGTTTGTGAACAATTGATGTTTCCCTAGGAGGGAGTGGTGAAACACACTTTCGTTTGGAAGAGGTTGCCAAGCTTCCAAAATACTACGAGTGTCCTGAAATCTCAGCATATGTTTTTTCACCCAATCTTGAAGATACTTGGTGGTAATGAGCAGTACACCAAGCCCACTTGGCTCAGCAAATTTCGTTCTTCTAGGTTGAAGCATTCGTTTGCAATAAGAGTTTGAATTTTCAGGTTTCACTCTGTTTTCTCCTATATTGATACATGAATTTGGAACTCTAAATCAAGAACGGTTTGTGCTAGCCCCTTGAAACTTGACACAATAAAGTAGTTCTAAGTTCTATCTGTATGGTTTGTTTCCTCTTGAAGTTGCCTTAGGAGGGAGTGGTGAAACACACTTTCGTTTGGAAGAGGTTGCCAAGCTTCCAAAATACTACGAGTGTCCTGAAATCTCAGCATATGTTTTTTCACCCAATCTTGAAGATACTTGGGGGTAATGAGCAGTACACCAATCCCACTTGACTCAGCAAATTTCGTTCTTCTAGGTTGAAGCATTCGTTTGCAATAAGAGATTGAGTTTTCAGGTTTCACTCTGTTTTCTCATATATTGATACATGAATTTGGAACTCTAAATCAAGCACGGTTTGTGCTAGCCCCTTGACACTTGACACAATAAAGTAGTTATAAGTTGTATCTGTACGGTTTGATTCCTCTTGAAGTTGCCCTAGGAGGGAGTGGTGAAGCACACTTTCATTTGAAAGGGGTTGACAAGCTTCCAAAAAACTACGAGTGTCCTGAAATCTCAGCATATGTTTTTTCACCCAACCTTGAAGATACTTGGTGGTATTGAGCACTACACCAATCCCACTTGGCTAAGCAAATTTATTTCTTTTAGGTTGAAGCATTCGTTTTCAATAAAATTTTGAAATTTCGGGTTTCACGCTGTTTTCTCCTATATTTATACATGAATTTGGAACTATAACTCAAACACGGTTTGTGCTAGCCCCTTGAAACTTGACACAATAAAGTAGTTCTAAGTTCTATCTGTATGGTTTGTTTCCTCTTGAAGTTTCCCTAGGAGGGAGTGGTGAAACACACTTTCGTTTGGAAGAGGTTGCCAAGCTCCCAAAATACTACGAGTGTCCTGAAATCTCAGCATATGTTTTTTCACCCAATCTTGAAGATACTTGGTAGTAAGGAGCAGTACACCAATCCCACTTGGCTCAGCAAATTTCGTTCTTCTAGGTTGAAGCATTCGTTGGCAGTAAGAGTTTGAAATTTGAGGTTTCACTCTGTTTTCTCCTATATTGATAGATGAATTTGGAACTGCAAATCAAACACGGTTTGTGCTAGGCCCTTGAAACTTGACACAATAAAGTAGTTCTAAGTTCTATCTGTATGGTTTATGTCCAATTGATGTTTCCCTAGGAGGGAGTGGTGAAACACACTTTCGTTTGGAAGAGGTTGCCAAGCTTCCAAAATACTACGAGTGTCCTGAAATCTCAGCATATGTTTTTTCACCCTATCTTGAAGATACTTGGTGGTAATGAGCAGTACACCAAGCCCACTTGGCTCAGCAAATTTCGTTCTTCTAGGTTGAAGCATTCGTTTGCAATAAGAGTTTGAATTTTCAGGTTTCACTCTGTTTTCTCCTATATTGATACATGAATTTGGAACTCTAAATCAAGAACGGTTTGTGCTAGCCCCTTGAAACTTGACAAAATAAAGTAGTTCTAAGTTCTATCTGTATGGTTTGTTTCCTCTTGAAGTTGCCTTAGTTGGGAGTGGTGAAACACACTTTCTTTTGAAAGAGGTTGACAAGCTTCCAAAATACTACGAGTGTCCTGAAATCTCAGCATATGTTTTTTTACCCAACCTTGAATATCCTTGGTGGTAATGAGCAGTACACCAATCCCACTTGGCTCAGCAAATTTCGTTCTTCTAGGTTGTAGCATTCGTTGGCAGTAAGAGTTTGAATTTTCAGGTTTCACTCTGTTTTCTCCTATATTGATAGATGGATTTGGAACTCCAAATCAAACACGGTTTGTGCTAGCCCCTTGAAACTTGACACAATAAAGTAGTTCTAAGTTCTATGTGTATGGTTTGTGTCCAATTGAAGTTTCCCTAGGAGGGAGTTGTGAAACACACTTTCGTTTGGAAGAGGTTGCCAAGCTTCCAAAATACTACGAGTGTCCTGAAATCTCAGCATATGTTTTTTCACCCAATCTTGAAGATACTTGGGGGTAATGAGCAGTACACCAATCCCACTTGGCTCAGCAAATTTCGTTCTTCTAGGTTGAAGCATTCGTTTGCAATAAGAGATTGAGTTTTCAGGTTTCACTCTGTTTTCTCATATATTGATACATGAATTTGGAACTCTAAATCAAGAACGGTTTGTGCTAGCCCCTTGAAACTTGACACAATAAAGTAGTTCTAAGTTGTATCTGTACGGTTTGTTTCCTCTTGAAGTTGCCCTAGGAGGGAGTGGTGAAGCACACTTTCATTTGAAAGGGGTTGCCAAGCTTCCAAAAAACTACGAGTGTCCTGAAATCTCAGCATATGTTTTTTCACCCAACCTTGAAGATACTTGGTGGTAATGAGCAGTACACCAATCCCACTTGGCTCAGCAAATTTCGTTATTCTAGGTTGAAGCATTCGTGTGCAATAAGAGTTTGAATTTTCAGGTTTCACTCTGTTTTCTCCTATATTGATACATTAGTTTGGAACTCTAAATCAAGCACGGTTTGTGCTAGCCCCTTGAAACTTGACACAATAAAGTAGTTCTAAGTTCTATCTGTACGGTTTGTTTCCTCTTGAAGTTGCCCTAGGATGGAGTGGTGAAGCAGACTTTCGTTTGAAAGGGGTTGCCAAGCTTCCAAAAAACTACGAGTGTCCTGAAATCTCAGCATATGTTTTTTCACCCAATCTTGAAGATACTTGGTGGTAATGAGCAGTACACCAATCCCACTTGGCTAAGCAAATTTTGTTCTTCTAGGTTTAAGCATTCGTTTTCAATAAAATTTTGAAATTTCGGGTTTCACGCTGTTTTCTCCTATATTTATACATGAATTTGGAACTCTAACTCAAACACGGTTTGTGCTAGCCCCTTGAAACTTGACACAATAAAGTAGTTCTAAGTTCTATCTGTACGGTTTGTTTCCTCTTGAAGTTGCCCTAGGAGGGAGTGGTGAAGCAAACTTTCGATTGAAAGGGGTTGCCAAGCTTCCAAAATACTACGAGTGTCCTGAAATATCAGCAAATGTTTTTTCACCCAATCTTGAAGATACTTGGGTGTAATGATCAGTACACCAATCCCACTTGACTCAGCAAATTTCGTTCTTCTAGGTTGTAGCATTCGTTGGCAATAAGAGTTTGAGTTTTTAGGTTTCACTCTGTTTTCTCCTATATTGATACATGAATTTGGAACTCTAAATCAAGAACGGTTTGTGCTAGCTCCTTGAAAATTGACACAATAAAGTAGTTCTAAGTTCTATCTGTACGGTTTGTTTCCTCTTGAAGTTGCCCTAGGAGGGAGTGGTGAAGCACACTTTCGATTGAAAGGGGTTGCCAAGCTTCCAAAAAACTACGAGTGTCCTGAAATCTCAGCATATGTTTTTTCACCCAATCTTGAAGATACTTGGTGGTAATGAGCAGTACACCAATCCCACTTGGCTAAGCAAATTTCGTTCTTCTAGGTTGAAGCATTCGTTTTCAATAAAATTTTGAAATTTCGGGTTTCACGCTGTTTTCTCCTATATTTATACATAAATTTGGAACTCTAACTCAAACACGGTTTGTGCTAGCCCCTTGAAACTTGACACAATAAAGTAGTTCTAAGTTCTATCTGTATGGTTTGTTTCCTCTTGAAGTTGCCTTAGGAGGGAGTGGTGAAACACACTTTCGTTTGGAAGAGGTTGCCAAGCTTCCAAAATACTACGAGTGTCCTGAAATCTCAGCATATGTTTTTTCACCCAATCTTGAAGATACTTGGGCTAATGAGCAGTACACCAATCCCACTTGACTCAGCAAATTTCGTTCTTCTAGGTTGAAGCATTCGTTTGCAATAAGAGATTGAGTTTTCAGGTTTCACTCTGTTTTCTCATATATTGATACATGAATTTGGAACTCTAAATCAAGCACGGTTTGTGCTAGCCCCTTGAAACTTGACACAATAAAGTAGTTCTAAGTTGTATCTGTACGGTTTGTTTCCTCTTGAAGTTGCCCTAGGAGGGAGTGGTGAAGCACACTTTCATTTGAAAGGGGTTGCCAAGCTTCCAAAAAACTACGAGTGTCCTGAAATCTCAGCATATGTTTTTTCACCCAACCTTGAAGATACTTGGAGGTAATGAGCAGTACACCAATCCCACTTGGCTAAGCAAATTTCGTTCTTCTAGGTTGAAGCATTCGTTTTCAATAAAATTTTGAAATTTCGGGTTTCACGCTGTTTTCTCCTATATTTATACATAAATTTGGAACTCTAACTCAAACACGGTTTGTGCTAGCCCCTTGAAACTTGACACAATAAAGTAGTTCTAAGTTCTATCTGTATGGTTTGTTTCCTCTTGAAGTTGCCCTAGGAGGGAGTGGTGAAGCAGACTTTCGTTTGAAAGGGGTTGCCAAGCTTCCAAAAAACTACGAGTGTCCTGAAATCTCAGCATATGTTTTTTCACCCAATCTTGAAGATACTTGGGCTAATGAGCAGTACACCAATCCCACTTGACTCAGCAAATTTCGTTCTTCTAGGTTGAAGCATTCGTTTGCAATAAGAGTTTGAATTTTCAGGTTTCACTCTGTTTTGTCCTATATTGATACATGAATTTTAACTCTAAATCAAGCACGGTTTGTGCTAGCCCCTTGAAACTTGACACAATAAAGTAGTTCTAAGTTCTATCTGTATGGTTTGATTCCTCTTGATGTTGCCTTAGGAGGGAGTGGTGAAACACACTTTCTTTTGAAAGAGGTTGACAAGCTTCCAAAATACTACGAGTGTCCTGAAATCTCAGCATATGTTTTTTTACCCAATCTTGAATATCCTTAGTGGTAAGGAGCAGTACACCAATCCCACTTGGCTCAGCAAATTTCGTTCTTCTAGGTTGAAGCATTCGTGTGCAATAAGAATTTGAATTTTCAGGTTTCACTTTTTTTTCTCCTATATTGATACATGAATTTGGAACTCTAAATCAAGCACGGTTTGTGCTAGCCCCTTGAAACTTGACACAATAAAGTAGTTCTAAGTTCTATGTGTATGGTTCGTTTCCTCTTGAAGTAGCCATAGGAGGGAGTGGTGAAATACACTTTCATTTGAAACGGGTTGCCAAGCTTCCAAAAAACTACGAGTGTCCTGAAATCTCAGCATATGTTTTTTCACCCAACCTTGAAGATACTTGGTGGTAAGGAGCAGTACACCAAGCCCACTTGGCTCAGCAAATTTCGTTCTTCTAGGTTGAAGCATTCGTTTGCAATAAGAGTTTGAATTTTCAGGTTTCACTCTGTTTTCTCCTATATTGATACATGAATTTGGAACTCTAAATCAAGAACGGTTTGTGCTAGCCCCTTGAAACTTGACACAATAAAGTAGTTCTAAGTTCTATCTGTAGGGTTTGTTTCCTCTTGAAGTTGCCCTAGGAGGGAGTGGTGAAGCACACTTTCGATTGAAAGGGGTTGCCAAGCTTCCAAAAAACTACGAGTGTCCTGAAATCTCAGCATATGTTTTTTCACCCAATCTTGAAGACACTTGGTGGTAATGAGCAGTACACCAATCCCACTTGGCTAAGCAAATTTCGTTCTTCTAGGTTGAAGCATTCGTTTTCAATAAAATTTTGAAATTTCGGGTTTCACGCTGTTTTCTCCTATATTTATACATGAATTTGGAACTCTAACTCAAACACGTGTTGTGCTAGCCCCTTGAAACTTGACACAATAAAGTAGTTCTAAGTTCTATATGTTGGGTTTGTTTCCTCTTGAAGTTGCCTTAGGAGGGAGTGGTGAAGCCCACTTTCGTTTGAAACGGGTTGCCAAGCTTCCAAAAAACTACGAGTGTCCTGAAATCTCAGCATATGTTTTTTCACCCATTCTTGAAGATACTTGGTGATAATGAGCAGTACACCAATCCCACTGGGTTCAGCAAATTTCGTTCTTCTAGGTTGAAGCATTCGTTGGCAGTAAGAATTTGAATTTTCAGGTTTCACTCTGTTTTCTCCTATATTGATAGATGAATTTGGAACTCCAAATCAAACACTATTTGTGCTAGCCCCTTGAAACTTGACACAATAAAGTAGTTCTAAGTTCTATGTGTATGGTTTGTGTCCAATTGAAGTTTCCCTAGGAGGGAGTTGTGAAACACACTTTCGTTTTTAAGAGGTTGCCAAGCTTCCAAAATACTACGAGTGTCCTGAAATCTCAGCATATGTTTTTTCACCCAATCTTGAAGATACTTGGGGGTAATGAGCAGTACACCAATCCCACTTGACTCAGCAAATTTCGTTCTTCTAGGTTGAAGCATTCGTTTGCAATAAGATTTTGAGTTTTCAGGTTTCACTCTGTTTTCTCCTATATTGATACATAAATTTGGAACTCTAAATCAAGAACGGTTTGTGCTAGCCCCGTGAAACTTGACACAATAAAGTAGTTCTAAGTTCTATCTGTACGGTTTGTTCCTCTTGACTTTGCCCTAGGAGGGAGTGGTGAAGCACACTTTCATTTGAAAGGGGTTGCCAAGCTTCCAAAAAACTACGAGTGTCCTGAAATCTCAGGATAGGTTTTTTCACCCAATCTTGAAGATACTTGGTGGTAATGAGCAGTACACCAATCCCACTTGGCTAAGCAAATTTTGGTCTTCTAGGTTGAAGCATTCGTTTTCAATAAAATTTTGAAATTTCGGGTTTCACGCTGTTTTCTCCTATATTTATACATGAATTTGGAACTCTAACTGAAACACGGGTTGTGCTAGCCCCTTGAAACTTGACACAATAAAGTAGTTCTAAGTTCTATGTGTATGGTTTGTTTCCTCTTGAAGTTGCCTTAGGAGGGAGTGGTGAAACACACTTTCGTTTGAAAGAGGTTGCCAAGCTTCCAAAACACTACGAGTGTCCTGAAATCTCAGCATATGTTTTTTTACCCAATCTTGAATATCCTTGGTGGTAATGAGCAGTACACCAATCCCACTTGGCTCAGCAAATTTCGTTCTTCTAGGTTGAAGCATTCGTGTGCAATAAGAGTTTGAATTTTCAGGTTTCACTCTGTTTTCTCCTATATTGATACATGAATTTGGAACTCTAAATCAAGCACGGTTTGTGCTAGCCCCTTGAAACTTGACACAATAAATTAGTTCTAAGTTCTATGTGTATGGTTTGTTTCCTCTTGAAGTAGCCCTAGGAGGGAGTGGTGAAACACACTTTCGTTTGAAACGGGTTGCCAACCTTCCAAAAAACTACGAGTGTCCTGAAATCTCAGCATATGTTTTTTCACCCATTCTTGAAGATATTTGGTGATAATGAGCAGTACACCAATCCCACTGGGTTCAGCAAATTTCGTTCTTCTAGGTTGAAGCATTCATTGGCAGTAAGAATTTGAATTTTCAGGTTTCACTCTGTTTTCTCCTATATTGTTAGATGAATTTGGAACTCCAAATCAAACACGGTTTGTGCTAGCCCCTTGAAACTTGACACAATAAAGTAGTTCTAAGTTCTATGTGTATGGTTTGTGTCCAATTGAAGTTTCCCTAGGAGGGAGTTGTGAAACACACTTTCGTTTGGAAGAGGTTGCCAAGCTTCCAAAATACTACAAGTGTCCTGAAATCTCAGCATACGTTTTTTCACCCAATATTGAAGATACTTGGTGGTAATGAGCAGTACACCAATCCACTTGGCTCAGTAAATTTCATTCTTCTACGTTGGAGCATTCGTTTGCAATAAGAGTTTGAATTTTCAGGTTTCACTCTGTTTTCTCCTATATTAATACATGAATTTGGAACTCTAAATCAAGCACGGTTTGTGCTAGACCCTTGAAACTTGACACAGTAAAGTACTTCTAAGTTCTATCTGTATGGTTTGTTTCCTCCTGAAGTAGCCCTAGGAGGGAGTTGTGAAACACCCTTTCGTTAGGAAGAGGTTGCCAAGCTTCCAAAATACTAAGATTGTCCTGAAATCTCAGCATATGTTTTTTCACCCAATCTTGAAGATACTTGGGGGTTATGAGCAGTACACCAATCCCACTTGACTCAGCAAATTTCGTTCTTCTAGGTTGAAGCATTCGTTTGCAATAAGAGTTTGAGTTTTCAGGTTTCACTCTGTTTTCTCCTATATTGATACATGAATTTGGAACTCTAAATCAAGAACGTTTTGTGCTAGCCCCGTGAAACTTGACACAATAAAGTAGTTCTAAGTTCTATCTGTACGGTTTGTTTCCTCTTGAAGTTGCCCTAGGAGGGAGTGGTGAAGCACACTTTCACTTGAAAGGGGTTGCCAAGCTTCCAAAAAACTACGAGTGTCCTGAAATCTCAGCATAAGTTTTTTCACCCAATCTTGAAGATACTTGGTGGTAATGAGCAGTACACCAATCCCACTTGGCTAAGCAAATTTCGTTCTTCTAGGTTGAAGCATTCGTTTTCAATAAAATTTTGAAATTTCGGGTTTCACACTGTTTTCTCCTATATTTATACATGAATTTGGAACTCTAACTCAAACACGGGTTGTGCTAGCCCCTTGAAACTTGACACAATAAAGTAGTTCTAAGTTCTATCTGTACGGTTTGTTTCCTCTTGAAGATTCCCTAGGAGGGAGTGGTGAAACACACTTTCGATTGAAAGGGGTTGCCAAGCTTCCAAAATACTACGAGTGTCCTGAAATCTCAGCATATGTTTTTTCACCCAATCTTGAAGATACTTGGTAGTAAGGAGCAGTACACCAATCCCACTTGGCTCAGCAAATTTCGTTCTTCTAGGTTGAAGCATTCGTTGGCATTAAGAGTTTGAAATTTGAGGTTTCACTCTGTTTTCTCCTATTTTGATAGATGAATTTGGAACTCCAAATCAAACACGGTTTGTGCTGGCCCCTTGAAACTTGACACAATAAAGTAGTTCTATGTTCTATCTGTATGGTTTGTTTCCTCTTGAAGTTGCCTTAGGAGGGAGTGGTGGAACACACTTTCGTTTGAAAGAGGTTGCCAAGCTTCCAAAATACTACGAGTGTCCTGAAATCTCAGCATATGTTTTTTTACCCAATCTTGAATATCCTTGGTGGTAATGAGCAGTACACCAATTACACTTGGCTCAGCAAATTTCATTCTTCTAGGTTGAAGCATTCGTGTGCAATAAGAGTTTTAATTTTCAGGTTTCACTCTGTTTTCTCCTATATTGATACATGAATTTGGAACTCTAAATCAAGCACGGTTTGTGGTAGCCCCTTGAAACTTGACACAATAAATTAGTTCTAAGTTCTATCTGTATGGTTTGTTTCCTCTTGAAGTAGCCCTAGGAGGGAGTGGTGAAACACACTTTCGTTTGAAACGGGTTGCCAAGCTTCCAAAAAACTACGAGTGTCCTGAAATCTCAGCATATGTTTTTTCACCCATTCTTGAAGATACTTGGTGATAATGTGCAGTACACCAATCCCACTGGGTTCAGCAAATTTCGTTCTTCTAGGTTGAAGCATTCGTTGGCAGTAAGAATTTGAATTTTCATGTTTCACTCTGTTTTCTCCTATATTGATAGATGAATTTGGAACTCCAAATCTAACACGGTTTGTGCTAGCCCCTTGAAACTTGACACAATAAAGTAGTTCTAAGTTCTATGTGTATGGTTTGTGTCCAATTGATGTTTCCCTAGGAGGGAGTTGTGAAACACACTTTCGTTTGGAAGAGGTTGCCAAGCTTCCAAAATACTATAAGTGTCCTGAATTCTCAGCATACGTTTTTTCACCCAATCTTGAAGATACTTGGTGGTAATGAGCAGTACAAGAATCCCACTTGTCTCAGTAAATTTCATTCTTCTAGGTTGGAGCATTCGTTTGCAATAAGAGTTTGAATTTTCAGGTTTCACTCTGTTATCTACTATATTGATACATGAATTTGGAACTCTAAATCAAGCACGGTTGGTGCTAGCCCCTTGAAACTTGACACAATAAAGTACTTCTAAGTTCTATCTGTATGGTTTGTTTCCTCCTGAAGTAGCCCTAGGAGGGAGTTGTGAAACACACTTTCGTTTGGAAGAGGTTGCCAAGCTTCCAAAATACTACGAGTGTCCTGAAATCTCAGCATATGTTTTTTCACCCAATCTTGAAGATACTTGGGGGTAATGAGCAGTACACCAATCCCACTTGACTCAGCAAATTTCGTTCTTCTAGGTTGAAGCATTCGTTTGCAATAAGAGTTTGAGTTTTCAGGTTTCACTCTGTTTTCTCCTATATTGATACATGAATTTGGAACTCTAAATCAAGAACGGTTTGTGCTAGCCTTGTGAAACTTGACACAATAAAGTAGTTCTAAGTTCTATCTGTACGGTTTGTTTCCTCTTGAAGTTGCCCTAGGAGGGAGTGGTGAAGCATACTTTCATTTGAAAGGGGTTGCCAAGCTTCCAAAAAACTACGAGTGACCTGAAATCTCAGCATAGGTTTTTTCACCCAAACTTGAAGATACTTGGTGGTAATGAGCAGTACACCGATCCCACTTGGCTAAGCAAATTTCGTTCTTCTAGGTTGAAGGATTCGTTTTCAATACAATTTTGAAATTTCGGGTTTCACGCTGTTTTCTCCTATATTTATACATGAATTTGGAACTCTAACTCAAACACGGGTTGTGCTAGCCCCTTGAAACTTGACACAATAAAGTAGTTCTAAGTTCTATCTGTACGGTTTGTTTCCTCTTGAAGTTGCCATAGGAGGGAGTGGTGAAGCACACTTTCGATTGAAAGGGGTTGCCAAGCTTCCAAAATACTACGAGTGTCCTGAAATCTCAGCATAAGTTTTTTTCACCCATCTTGAAGATACTTGGAAGTAAGGAGCAGTACACCAATCCCACTTGGCTCAGCAAATTTCGTTCTTCTAGGTTGAAGCATTCGTTGGCAGTAAGAGTTTGAAATTTGAGGTTTCACTCTGTTTTCTCCTATATTGATAGATGAATTTGGAACTCCAAATCAAACAGGGTTTGTGCTAGCATCTTGAAACTTGACACAATAAAGTAGTTCTAAGTTCTATCTGTATGGTTTGTGTCCAATTGAAGTTTCCCTAGGAGAGAGTGGTGAAACACACTTTCGTTTGGGAAGAGGTTGCCAAGCTTCCAAAATACTACAAGTGTCCTGAAATCTCAGCATATGTTTTTTCACCCAATCTTGAAGATACTTGTTGGTAATGAGCAGTACACCAAGCCCACTTGGCTCAGGAAATTTCGTTCTTCTAGGTTGAAGCATTCGTTTGCAATAAGAGTTTGATTTTCAGGTTTCACTCTGTTTCTCCTATATTGATACGTGAATTTGGAACTCTAAATCAAGAACGGTTTGTGCTAGCCCCTTGAAACTTGACACAATAAAGTAGTTCTAAGTTCTATCTGTATGGTTTGTTTCCTCTTGAAGTTTCCTTAGGAGGGAGTGGTGAAACACACTTTCGTTTGAAAGAGGATGCCAAGCTTCAAAATACTACGAGTGTCCTGAAATCTCAGCATATGTTTTTTTACCCAATCTTGAATATCCTTGGAGGTAATGAGCAGTACACCAATCCCACTTGGCTCAGCAAATTTCGTTCTTCTAGGTTGAAGCATTCGTGTGCAATAAGAGTTTGAATTTTCCAGGGTTTCACTCTGTTTTCTCCTATATTGATACATGAATTTGGAACTCTAAATCAAGCACGGTTTGTGCTAGCCCCTTGAAACTTGACACAATAAAGTAGTTCTAAGTTCTATGTGTATGGTTTGTTCCCTCTTGAAGTAGCCCTAGGAGGGAGTGGTGAAACACACTTTCGTTTGAAACGGGTTGCCAAGCTTCCAAAAAACTACGAGTGTCCTGAACTCTCAGCATATGTTTTTATACCCAATCTTGAAGATACTTGGTGGTAATGAGCCGTACACCAATCCCACTTGGCTCAGCAAATTTCGTTCTTCTAGGTTGAAGCATTCATGTGCAATAAGAGTTTGAATTTTCAGGTTTCACTCTGTTTCTCCTATATTGATAAATGAATTTGGAACTCTAAATCAAGAACGTTTTGTGCTAGCCCTTGAAACTTGACACAATAAAGTAGTTCTAAGATCTATCTGTACGGTTGATTCCTCTTGAAGTTGCCCTAGGAGGGAGTGGTGAAACACACTTTCGTTTGGAAGAGGTTGCCAAGCTTCCAAAATACTATAAGTGTCCTGAAATTCTCAGCATACGTTTTTTCACCCAATCTTGAAGATACTTGGGGGTAATGAGCAGTACACCAATCCCACTTGACTCAGCAAATTTCGTTCTTCTAGGTTGAAGCATTCGTTTGCAATAAGAGATTGAGTTTTCAGGTTTCACTCTGTTTTCTCCTATATTGATACATGAATTTGGAACTCTAAATAAAGAACGGTTTGTGCTAGCCCCGTGAAACTTGACACAATAAAGTAGTTCTAAGTTCTATCTGTACGGTTTGTTTCCTCTTGAAGTTGCCCTAGGAGGGAGTGGTGAAGCACACTTTCATTTGAAAGGGGTTGCCAAGCTTCCAAAAAACTACGAGTGTCCTGAAATCTCAGCATAGGTTTTTTCACCCAATCTTGAAGATACTTGGTGGTAATGAGCAGTACACCAAGCCCACTTGGCTAAGCAAATTTCGTTCTTCTAGGTTTAAGCATTCGTTTTCAATAAAATTTTGAAATTTCGGGTTTCACGCTGTTTTCTCCTATATTTATACATGAATTTGGAACTCTAACTCAAACACGGGTTGTGCTAGCCCTTGAAACTTGACACAATAAAGTAGTTCTAAGTTCTATCTGTACGGTTGTTTCCTCTTGAAGTTGCCATAGGAGGGAGTGGTGAAGCACACTTTCGATTGAAAGGGGTTGCCAAGTTTCCAAAATACTACGAGTGTCCGGAAATCTCAGCATATGTTTTTTCACCCAATCTTGAAGATACTTGGTAGTAAGGAGCAGTACACCAATCCCACTTGGCTCAGGAAATTTCGTTCTTCTAGGTTGAAGCATTCGTTGGCAGTAAGAGTTTGAAATTTGAATTTTCACTCTGTTTTCTCCTATATTGATAGATGAATTTGGAACTCCAAATCAAACACGGTTTGTGCTAGCACCTTGAAACTTGACACAATAAAGTAGTTCTAAGTTCTATCTGTATGGTTGTGTCCAATTGAAGTTTCCCTAGGAGGAGTGGTGAAACACACTTTCGTTTGGAAGAGGTTGCCAAGCTTCCAAAATACTACGAGTGTCTGAAATCTCAGCATATGTTTTTCACCCAATCTTGTAGATACTTGTTGGTAATGAGCAGTACACCAAGCCCACTTGGCTCAGGAAATTTCGTTCTTCTAGGTTGAAGCAATCGTTTGCAATAAGAGTTTGAATTTTCAGGTTTCACTCTGTTTTCTCCTATATTGATACGTGAATTTGGAACTCTAAATCAAGAACGGTTTGTGCTAGCCCCTTGAAACTTGACACAATAAAGTAGTTCTAAGTTCTATGTGTATGGTTTGTTTCCTCTTGAAGTAGCCCTAGGAGGGAGTGGTGAATCACACTTTCGTTTGAAACGGGTTGCCAAGCTTCCAAAAAACTACGAGTGTCCTGAAATCTCAGCATATGTTTTTTCACCCATTCTTGAAGATACTTGGTGATAATGAGCAGTACACCAATCCCACTGGGTTCAGCAAATTTCGTTCTTCTAGGTTGAAGCATTCGTTGGCAGTAAGAGTTTGAATTTTCAGGTTTCACTCTGTTTTCTCTTATATTGATAGATGAATTTTTAACTCCAAATCAAACACGGTTTGTGCTAGCCCCTTGAAACTTGACACAATAAAGTAGTTCTAAGTTCTATCTGTATGGTTTGTTTCCTCTTGAAGTTGCCTTAGGAGGGAGTGGTGAAACACACTTTCGTTTGGAAGAGGTTGCCAAGCTTCCAAAATACTACGAGTGTCCTGAACTCTCAGCATATGTTTTTATACCCAATCTTGAAGATACTTGGTGGTAATGAAGAGTACACCAATCCCACTTGGGCTCAGCAAATTTCGTTCTTCTAGGTTGAAGCATTCGTGTGCAATAAGAGTTTGAATTTTCAAGTTTCACTCTGTTTTGTGCTATATTGATAAATGAATTTGGAACTCTAAATCAGGAACGTTTTGTGCTAGCCCTTTGAAACTTGACACAATAAAGTAGTTCTAAGATCTATCTGTACGGTTTGATTCCTCTTGAAGTTGCCCTAGGAGGGAGTGGTGAAGCACACTTTCGTTTGAAAGGGTTGCCAAGCTTCCAAAAAACTACGAGTGTCCTGAAATCTCAGCATGTGTTTTTTCAACACAATCTTGAAGATACTTCGTGGTAATGAGCAGTACACCAATCCCACTTGGCTCAGCAAATTTCGTTCTTCTAGGTTGAAGCATTCGTTGGCAGTAAGAGTTTGAATTTTCAGGTTTCACTCTGTTTTCTCCTATATGGATAGATGAATTTGGAACTCCATATCAAACACAGTTTGTGCTAGCCCCTTGAAACTTGACACAATAAAGTTGTTCTAAGTTCTATCTGTTCGGTTTGTTTCCTCTTGAATTTGCCCTAGGAGGGAGTGGTGAAGCACACTTTCGTTTGAAAGGTGTTGCCAAGCTTCCAAAAAACTACGAGTGTCCTGAATTCTCAGCATATGTTTTTTCACAAAATCTTGAAGATACTTGGTGGTAATGAGCAGTACACCAATCCCACTTGGCTCAGCAAATTTCGTTCTTCTAGGTTGACGCATTCGTTTCCAATAGGAGTTTGAATTTTCAGGTTTCACTCTGTTTTTCTCTTATATTGATACATGAATTTGGAACTCTAAATCAAGCACGGATTGTGCTAGCCCCTTGAAACTTGACACAATAAAGTAGTTCTAAGTTGTATGTGTATGGTTTGTTTCCTCTTGAAGTAGCCCTTGGAGGGAGTGGTGAAACACCCTTTCGTTTGAAACGGGTTGCCAAGCTTCCAAAAAACTACGAGTGTCCTGAAATCTCAGCATGTGTTTTTTTACCCAATCTTGAATATCCTTGGTGGTAATGAGCAGTACACCAATTACACTTGGCTCAGCAAATTTCATTCGTCTAATTTGAAGCATTCGTGTGCAATAAGAGTTTGAATTTTCAGGTTTCACTCTGTTTTCTCTTATATTGATACATGAATTTGGAACTCTAAATCAAGCACGGTTTGTGGTAGCCCCTTGAAACTTGACACAATAAATTAGTTCTAAGTTCTATGTGTATGGTTTGTTTCCTCTTGAAGTAGCCCTAGGAGGGAGTGGGTGAAACACACTTTCGTTTGAAACGGGTTGCCAAGCTTCCAAAAAACTACGAGTGTCCTGAAATCTCAGCATATGTATTTTCACCCATTCTTGAAGACACTTGGTGATAATGAGCAGTACACCAATCCCACTGGGTTCAGCAAATTTCGTTCTTCTAGGTTGAAGCATTCGTTGGCAGTAAGAATTTGAATTTTCAGGTTTCACTCTGTTTTCTCCTATATTGATAGATGAATTTGGAACTCCAAATCTAACACGGTTTGTGCTAGCCCCTTGAAACTTGACACAATAAAGTAGTTCTAAGTTCTATGTGTATGGTTTGTGTCCAATTGAAGTTTCCCTAGGAGGAGTTGTGAAACACACTTTCGTTTGGAAGAGGTTGCCAAGCTTCCAAAATACTATAAGTGTCCTGAATTCTCAGCATATGTTTTTTCACCCAATCTTGAAGATACTTGGTGGTAATGAGCAAGTACACCAATCCCACTTGGCTCAGTAAATTTCATTCTTCTAGGTTGGAGCATTCGTTTGCAATAAGAGTTTGAATTTTCAGGTTTCACTCTGTTTTCTCCTATATTGATACATGAATTTGGAACTCTAAATCAAGCACGGTTTGTGCTAGCCCCTTGAAACTTGACACAATAAAGTACTTCTAAGTTCTATCTGTATGGTTTGTTTCCTCTTGAAGTAGCCCAAGGAGGGAGTTGTGAAACACACTTTCGTTTGGAAGAGGTTGCCAAGCTTCCAAAATACTACGAGTGTCCTGAAATCTCAGCATATGTTTTTTCACCAATCTTGAAGATACTTGGGGGTAATGAGCAGTACACCAATCCCACTTGACTCAGCAAATTTCATTCTTCTAGGTTGAAGCATTCGTTTGCAATAAGAGTTTGAGTTTTCAGGTTTCACTCTGTTTTCTCCTATATTGATACATGAATTTGGAACTCTAAATCAAGAACGGTTTGTGCTAGAACCGTGAAACTTGACACAATAAAGTAGTTCTAAGTTCTATGTACGGTTTGTTTCCTCTTGAAATTGCCCTAGGAGGGAGTGGTGAAGCACACTTTCATTTGAAAGGTGTTGCCAAGCTTCCAAAAAACTACGAGTGTCCTGAAATCTCAGCATAGGTTTTTTCACCCAATCTTGAAGATACTTGGTGGTAATGAGCAGTACACAGATCCCACTTGGCTAAGCAAATTTCGTTCTTCTAGGTTGAAGGATTCGTTTTCAATAAAATTTTGAAATTTCGGGTTTCACGCTGTTTTCTCCTATATTTATACATGAATTTGGAACTCTAACTCAAACACGGGTTGTGCTAGCCCTTGAAACTTGACACAATAAAGTAGTTCTAAGTTCTATCTGTACGGTTTGTTTCCTCTTGAAGTTGCCATAGGAGGGAGTGGAGAAGCACACTTCCGATTGAAAAAGGTTGCCAAGCTTCCAAAATACTACGAGTGTCCTGAATTCTCAGCATATGTTTTTTCACCCAATCTTGAAGATACTTGGTGGTAATGAGCAGTACACCAACCCACTTGGCTCAGCAAATTTCGTTCTTCTAGGTTGAAGCATTCGTGTGAAATAAGAGTTTGAATTTTCAGGTTTCACTCTGTTTTCTCTTATATTGATACGTGAATTTGGAACTCTAAATCAAGAACGATTTGTGCTAGCCCCTTGAAACTTGACACAATGAAGTAGTTCTAAGTTCTATCTGTATGGTTTGTTTCCTCTTGAAGTTTCCTTAGGAGGGAGTGGTGAAACACACTTTCGTTTGAAAGAGGTTGCCAAGCTTCCAAAATACTACGAGTGTCCTGAAATCTCAGCATATTTTTTTTACCCAATCTTGAATATCCTTGGAGGTAATGAGTAGTACACCAATCCCACTTGGCTCAGCAAATTTCGTTCTTCTAGGTTGAAGCATTCGTGTGAAATAAGAGTTTGAATTTCAGGTTTCACTCTGTTTTCTCTTATATTGATACGTGAATTTGGAACTCTAAATCAAGAACGATTTGTGCTAGCCCCTTGAAACTTGACACAATGAAGTAGTTCTAAGTTCTATCTGTATGGTTTGTTTCCTCTTGAAGTTTCCTTAGGAGGGAGTGGTGAAACACACTTTCGTTTGAAAGAGGTTGCCAAGCTTCCAAAATACTACGAATGTCCTGAAATCTCAGCATATTTTTTTTACCCAATCTTGAATATCCTTGGAGGTAATGAGCAGTACACCAATCCCACTTGGCTCAGCAAATTTCGTTCTTCTAGGTTGAAGCATTCGTGTGCAATAAGAGTTTGAATTTTCAGGTTTCACTCTGTTTTCTCCTATATTGATACATGAATTTGAAACTCTAAATCAAGCACGGTTTGTGCTAGTCCCTTGAAACTTGACACAATAAAGTAGTTCTAAGTTCTATGTGTATGGATTGTTTCCTCTTGAAGTAGCCCTAGGAGGGAGTGGTGAAACACACTTTCGTTTGAAACGGGTTGCCAAGCTTCCAAAAAACTACGAGTGTCCTGAAATCTCAGCTTATGTTTTTTCACCCATTCTTGAAGATACTTGGTGATAATGAGCAGTACACCAATCCCACTGGGTTCAGCAAATTTCGTTCTTCTAGGTTGAAGCATTCGTTGGCAGTAAGAGTTTGAATTTTCAGGTTTCACTCTGTTTTCTCCTATATTGATAGATGAATTTGGAACTCCAAATCAAACACGGTTTGTGCTAGCCCCTTGAAACTTGACACAATAAAGTAGTTCTAAGTTCTATCTGTATGGTTTGTTTCCTCTTGAAGTTGCCTTAGGAGGGAGTGGTGAAACACACTTTCGTTTGAAAGAGGTTGCCAAGCTTCCAAAATACTACGAGTGTCCTGAACTCTCAGCATATGTTTTTATACCCAATCTTGAAGATACTTGGTGGTAATGAGCAGTACACCAATCCCACTTGGCTCAGCAAATTTCGTTCTTCTAGGTTGAAGCATTCGTGTGCAATAAGAGTTTGAATTTTCAGGTTTCACTCTGTTTTCTCCTATATTGATAAATGAATTTGGAACTCTAAATCAAGAACGTTTTGAGCTAGCCCCTTGAAACTTGACACAATAAAGTAGTTTCTAAGATCTATCTGTATGGTTTGATTCCTCTTGAAGTTGCCCTAGGAGGGAGTTGTGAAACACACTTTCGTTTGGAAGAGGTTGCCAAGCTTCCAAAATACTATAAGTGTCCTGAATTCTCAGCATACGTTTTTTCACCCAATCTTGAAGATACTTGGTGGTAATGAGCAGTACACCAATCACACTTGGCTCAGTAAATTTCATTCTTCTAGGTTGGAGCATTCGTTTGCAATAAGTGTTTGAAATTTCAGGTTTCACTCTGTTTTCTCCTATATTGATACATGAATTTGGAACTCTAAATCAAGCACGGTTTGTGATAGCCCCTTGAAACTTGACACAATAAAGTACTTCTAAGTTCTATCTGTATGGTTTGTTTCCTCCTGAAGTAGCCCTAGGAGGAAGTTGTGAAACACACTTTCGTTTGGAAGAGGTTGCCAAGCTTCCAAAATACTACGAGTGTCCTGAAATCTCAGCATATGTTTTTTCACCCAATGTTGAAGATACTTGGGGTAATGAGCAGTACACCAATCCCACTTGACTCAGCAAATTTCGTTCTTCATATTGAAGCATTCGTTTGCAATAAGAGTTTGAGTTTTCAGGTTTCACTCTGTTTTCTCCTATATTGATACATGAATTTGGAACTCTAAATCAAGAACGGTTTGTGCTAGCCCCGTGAAACTTGACACAATAAAGTAGTTCTAAGTTCTATCTGTACGGTTTGTTTCCTCTTGAAGTTGCCCTAGGAGGGAGTGGTGAAGCACACTTTATTTTGAAAGGGTTGCCAAGCTTCCAAAAAACTACGAGTGTTCTGAAATCTCAGCATAGGTTTTTTCACCCAATCTTGAAGATACTTGGTGGTAATGAGCAGTACACCGATCCCACTTGGCTAAGCAAATTTCGTTCTTGTAGGTTGAAGCATTCGTTTTCAATAAAATTTTGAAATTTCGGGTTTCACGCTGTTTTCTCCTATATTTATACATGAATTTGGAACTCTAACTCAAACACGGGTTGTGCTAGCCCCTTGAAACTTGACACAATAAAGTAGTTCTAAGTTCTATCTGTACGGTTTGTTTCCTCTTGAAGTTGCCATAGGAGGGAGTGGTGAAGCACACTTTCGATTGAAAGGGGTTGCCAAGCTTCCAAAATACTACGAGTGTCCTGAAATCTCAGCATATGTTTTTTCACCCAATCTTGAAGATACTTGGTAGTAAGGAGCAGTACACCAATCCCACTTGGCTCAGCAAATTTCGTTCTTCTAGGTTGAAGCATTCGTTGGCAGTAAGAGTTTGAAATTTGAGGTTTCACTCTGTTTTCTCCTATATTGATAGATGAATTTGGAACTCCAAATCAAACACGGTTTGTGCTAGCACCTTGAAACTTGACACAATAAAGTAGTTCTAAGTTCTATCTGTATGGTTTGTGTCCAATTGAAGTTTCCCTAGGAGGGAGTGGTGAAACACACTTTCGTTTGGAAGAGGTTGCCAAGCTTCAAAAATACTACGAGTGTCCTGAAATCTCAGCATATGTTTTTTCACCCAATCTTGAAGATACTTGTTGGTAATGAGCAGTACACCAAGCCCACTTGGCTCAGCAAATTTCGTTCTTCTAGGTTGAAGCATTCGTTTGCAATAAGAG
>NW_027516574.1:0-56746 GCF_048772815.1 Callospermophilus lateralis | reverse complement strand
ATGTTGGATTTAGAGTTCAAAATTTTTATATATATATAGGAGAGAACAGAGGGAAACTTAAATATAAATACTGCTACTGTAGAAGAACGCTTCACCTAGAAGAACAAAATTTGGTGAGCCAAGTGGGATTTTTGTACTTCTCAGTACCACACGTGTCATCAAGATTGGGTGAAAAAATATTTGCTGGTATTTTAGAAACTCGCAATTTCTTGGAAGCTGGGAAACCCCTTTCAATGTAAGTGCTTTTCCACAGTCTCTGCATAGGGGTACTAGAAGACTATACAAACCATAGAGACAAAACTGAGAACTACTTTGTTTTGTCAAGATTCAAAGAGCTACTACAAACCATGTTGGATTTAGAGTTCCAAATTCATCTATCTATATAGGAAAGAACAGAGTGAAACCTAAATATAAAAACTGCTACTGTAGAAGAACGCTTCAACCTAGAAGAACAAAATTTGGTAAGCCAAGTGGGATTTGTGTACTGATCATTTCCACCAAGTATCATCAAGATTGGGTGAAAAAATATTTGCTGGTATTTCGGGAACTCGTTATTTCTTAGAAGCTTGGCAATCCCTCTCAATGAAAGTGCTTTTCCACAGTCAGTGAATAGGGCTACTTGGAGAGGATACAAACCATAGAGACAAAACTGAGAACTCCTTTATTTTGTCAAGTTTCAAAGAGCTACTACATACCATGTTGGATTTAGAGTTCCAAATTCATCTATCTATATAGGAGAGAACAGAGGGATACCTAAAAATATAAACTGCTACTGTAAACGAAAGCTTCAAACTAGAAAATCAAAAATTGGTGAGCCAAGTGGGATTTGTGTACCGATGATTACCACCATGTATCATCAAGATTGGGTGAAAAAATATTTGCTGGTATTTCGGAAACTCATTATTTCTTGGAATTTGGCAACCACTCTCAATGAAAGTGCTTTTCCACATTCTGTGCCTATGGCTACTTGAAGAGGAAACAAACCATAGAGACAAAACTGAGAATTCCTTTATTTTGTGAAGTTTCAAAATGGTACTACAAACCATGTTGGATTTAGAGTTCCAAATTCATCTATCTATATAGGAGAGAACAGAGGGAAACCTAAATATAAATACTGCTACTGTAGACGAACGCTTCAACCTAGAAGAACAAAATTTGTTGAGCAAGTGTGATTTTGTACTGATCATTACCACAAAGTATCATCAAGATTGGGTGAAAAAATATTTACTGGTATTTCGGAAACTTGTTATTTCTTAGAAGCTTGGCAACCCCTCGCAATAAAAGTGCTTTAGACAGTCTGTGCCTAGGGCTACTTGAAGAGGAAACAAACCCTAGAGAAAAAACTGAGAACTCCTTTATTTAGTCATGACTCAAAGAGCTAGTAAAAACCATGTTGGATTTAGAGTTTCAAATTCATCTATCTATATAGGAAGAGAACAGAGGAAACCTACATATAAAAACTTCTACTGTAGACAAACGCTTCAACCTAGAAGAACACAATTTGGTGAGCCAAGTGGGATTTGTGTACTGATCATTACCACCAAGTATCATCAAGATTGGGTGAAAAATATTTTCTGGTTTTTCGGAAACTCGTAATTTCTTGGAAGCTTGGCAACCCCTTTCAATGAAAGTGCTTTCCCACAGTCTCTGCTTCTGGCTACTTGAATAAGAAACAAATCATAGAGACAAAACTGAGAACTCTTTTATTTTGTCAAGTTTCAAAGAGTACTACAAACCATGTTGGATTAGGGTTCCAAATTCATCTATCTATATAGGAGAGAACAGAGGGAATCCTAATATAAAAACTGCTACTGTAGACGAACGCGTCAACCCAGAAGAACAAAATTTTGTGAGCCAAGTGGGATATGTGTACTGATCATTACCACCAAGTATCATCAAGATTGGGTGAAAAAATATTTGCTGGTATTTCGGAAACTTGTTATTTCTTAGAAGCTTGGCAACCCAACTCAATGAATTTGCTTTTCCAGAGTCTGTGCCTAGGGCTACTTGAAGAGGAAACAAACGATAGAGACAAAACTGAGAACTCCTTTATTTTGTCAAGTTTCAAAGAGCTAGTACAAACCATGTTGGATTTAGAGTTTCAAATTCATCTATCTATATAGGAGAGAACAGAGGAAAACCTACATATAAAAACTGCTACTGTAGACGAACGCTTCAACCTAGAAGAACACAATTTCGTGAGCCAAGTGGGATTTGTGTACTGATCATTACCACCAAGTATCATCAAGATTGGGTGAAAAAATATTTGCTGGTATTTCGGAAACTCGTAATTTCTTGGAAGCTTGGCAACCCCTTTCAATGAAAGTGCTTTACCACAGTCTCTGCTTAGGGCTACTTTAAGAGGAAACAAAACCATAGAGACAAAACTGAAAACTACTTTTTTTGGTCAAGTTTCAAAGAGCTACTACAAACCATGTTGGATTTAGAGTTTGAAATTCATCTATCTATACAAGAGATAACAGAGAGAAACCTAAATATAGAATCTGCTACTGTAGACGAACGCTTCAACCTAGAAGAACAAAATTTGGTGAGCCAAATGGGATTTGTGTACTTGTCATTACCAGCACGTATCAACAAGTTTGGTTGAAAAAATATTTGCTGGTATTTCGGAAACTCGTAATTTCTTGGAAGCTTGGCAACCCACTTCAAAGAAAGTGCTTTTAAAAAGTCTGTGCCTAGGGCGACTAGAAGAAAAAACAAACCATAGAGACAAAACTGAAAACTACTTTATTTTGTCAAGTTTCAAAGAGCTACTACAAACCATGCTGGATTTAGAGTTCCAAATTCATCTATCTGTTTAGGAGAGAATAGAGTGAAACCTAAATATAAAAACTGCTACTCTAGACGAACGCTTCAACCTAGAAGAACAAAATTTGGTGAGTCAAGTTTGATTTGTGTACTGATCATTACCACCAAGTGTCATCAAGATTGGGTGAAAAAATATTTGCTGGTATTTAAGAAACTCGTAATTTCTTGGAAGCTTGGAAATCCCTTTCATGAAAGTGCTTTTCCACAGTATCTGATTAGGGCTACTTGAAGAGTATAAAAACCATAGAGACAAAACTGAGAACTCCTTTATTTTTTCAAGTTTCAAAGAGCTACTACAAACCATGTTGGATTTCGAGGTCCAAATTCATGTATCTATATAGGAGAGAACAGAGTGAAACCTAAAAATAAAAACTGCTAATGGAAATGAACGCTTCAACCTAGAAGAACACAATTTGGTGAACCAAGTGGGATTTTTGTACTTGTCAGTACCACCACGTGTCATCAAGATTGGGTGAAAAAATATTTGCTGGTATTTTAGAAACTCGCAATTTCTTGGAAGCTGGGAAACCCCTTTCAATGTAAGTGCTTTTCCACAGTCTCTGCATAGGGGTACTAGAAGACTATACAAACCATAGAGACAAAACTGAGAACTACTTGTTTTGTCAAGATTCAAAGAGCTACTACAAACCATGTTGGATTTAGAGTTCCAAATTCATCTATCTATATAGGAAAGAACAGAGTGAAACCTAAATATAAAAACTGCTACTGTAGAAGAATGCTTCAACCTAGAAGAACAAAATTTGGTAAGCCAAGTGGGATTTGTGTACTGATCATTTCCACCAAGTATCATCAAGATTGGGTGAAAAAATATTTGCTGGTATTTCGGGAACTCGTTATTTCTTAGAAGCTTGGCAATCCCTCTCAATGAAAGTGCTTTTCCACAGTCAGTGAATAGGGCTACTTGGAGAGGATACAAACCATAGAGACAAAACTGAGAACTCCTTTATTTTGTCAAGTTTCAAAGAGCTACTACATACCATGTTGGATTTAGTGTTCCAAATTCATCTATCTATATAGGAGAGAACAGAGGGATACCTAAAAATATAAACTGCTACTGTAAACGAAAGCTTCAAACTAGAAAATCAAAAATTGGTGAGCCAAGTGGGATTTGTGTACCGATGATTACCACCATGTATCATCAAGATTGGGTGAAAAAATATTTGCTGGTATTTCGGAAACTCGTTATTTCTTGGAATTTGGCAACCACTCTCAATGAAAGTGCTTTTCCACATTCTGTGCCTATGGCTACTTGAAGAGGAAACAAACCATAGAGACAAAACTGAGAATTCCTTTATTTTGTGAAGTTTCAAAATGGTACTACAAACCATGTTGGATTTAGAGTTCCAAATTCATCTATCTATATAGGAGAGAACAGAGGGAAACCTAAATATAAATACTGCTACTGTAGACGAACGCTTCAACCTAGAAGAACAAAATTTGTTGAGCCAAGTGTGATTTTGTACTGATCATTACCACAAAGTATCATCAAGATTGGGTGAAAAAATATTTACTGGTATTTCGGAAACTTGTTATTTCTTAGAAGCTTGGCAACCCCTCGCAATAAAAGTGCTTTTAGACAGTCTGTGCCTAGGGCTACTTGAAGAGGAAACAAACCATAGAGAAAAAACTGAGAACTCCTTTATTTAGTCATGACTCAAAGAGCTAGTACAAACCATGTTGGATTTAGAGTTTCAAATTCATCTATCTATATAGGAGAGAACAGAGGAAACCTACATATAAAAACTTCTACTGTAGACAAACGCTTCAACCTAGAAGAACACAATTTGGTGAGCCAAGTTGGATTTGTGTACTGATCATTACCACCAAGTATCATCAAGATTGAATGAAAAATATTTTCTGGTTTTTCGGAAACTCGTAATTTCTTGGAAGCTTGGCAACCCCTTTCAATGAAAGTGCTTTCCCACAGTCTCTGCTTCTGGCTACTTGAATAAGAAACAAATCATAGAGACAAAACTGAGAACTCTTTCATTTTGTCAAGTTTCAAAGAGTACTACAAACCATGTTGGATTTAGAGTTCCAAATTCATCTATCTATATAGGAGAGAACAGAGGGAATCCTAAATATAAAAACTGCTACTGTAGACGAACGCTTCAACCCAGAAGAACAAAATTTTGTGAGCCAAGTGGGATATGTGTACTGATCATTACCACCAAGTATCATCAAGATTGGGTGAAAAAAATATTTGCTGGTATTTCGGAAACTTGTTATTTCTTAGAAGCTTGGCAACCCCACTCAATGAATTTGCTTTTCCAGAGTCGGTGCCTAGGGCTACTTGAAGAGGAAACAAATGATAGAGACAAAACTGAGAACTCCTTTATTTTGTCAAGTTTCAAAGAGCTAGTACAAACCATGTTGGATTTAGAGTTTCAAATTCATCTATCTATATAGGAGAGAACAGAGGAAAACCTACATATAAAAACTGCTACTGTAGACGAACGCTTCAACCTAGAAGAACACAATTTCGTGAGCCAAGTGGGATTTGTGTACTGATCATTACCACCAAGTATCATCAAGATTGGGTGAAAAAGTATTTGCTGGTATTTCGGAAACTCGTTATTTCTTAGAAGCTTGGCAACACCTCTAATGAAAGTGTTTTTCCACAGTCTATGCCTAGGGCTACTTGAAGAGGATACAAACCGTAGAGACAAAACTGAGAACTCCTTTATTTAGTCATGACTCAAAGAGCTACTACAAACCATGTTGGATTTAGAGTTCCAAATTCATCTATCTGTATAGGAGAGAATAGAGTGAAACCTAAATATAAAAACTGCTACTCTAGACGAACGCTTCAACCTAGAAGAACAAAATTTGGTGAGTCAAGTTTGATTTGTGTACTGATCATTACCACCAAGTGTCATCAAGATTGGGTGAAAAAATATTTGCTGGTATTTAAGAAACTCGTAATTTCTTGGAAGCTTGGAAATCCCTTTCAATGAAAGTGCTTTTCCACAGTATCTGATTAGGGCTACTTGAAGAGTATAAAAACCATAGAGACAAAACTGAGAACTCCTTTATTTTTTCAAGTTTCAAAGAGCTACTACAAACCATGTTGGATTTCGAGGTCCAAATTCATGTATCTATATAGGAGAGAACAGAGTGAAACCTAAAAATAAAAACTGCTAATGGAAATGAACGCTTCAACCTAGAAGAACACAATTTGGTGAGCCAAGTGGGATTTTTGTACTTGTCAGTACCACCACGTGTCATCAAGATTGGGTGAAAAAATATTTGCTGGTATTTTAGAAACTCGCAATTTCTTGGAAGCTGGGAAACCCCTTTCAATGTAAGTGCTTTTCCACAGTCTCTGCATAGGGGTACTAGAAGACTATACAAACCATAGAGACAAAACTGAGAACTACTTTGTTTTGTCAAGATTCAAAGAGCTACTACAAACCATGTTGGATTTAGAGTTCCAAATTCATCTATCTATATAGGAAAGAACAGAGTGAAACCTAAATATAAAAACTGCTACTGTAGAAGAATGCTTCAACCTAGAAGAACAAAATTTGGTAAGCCAAGTGGGATTTGTGTACTGATCATTTCCACCAAGTATCATCAAGATTGGGTGAAAAAATATTTGCTGGTATTTCGGGAACTCGTTATTTCTTAGAAGCTTGGCAATCCCTCTCAATGAAAGTGCTTTTCCACAGTCAGTGAATAGGGCTACTTGGAGAGGATACAAACCATAGAGACAAAACTGAGAACTCCTTTATTTTGTCAAGTTTCAAAGAGCTACTACATACCATGTTGGATTTAGTGTTCCAAATTCATCTATCTATATAGGAGAGAACAGAGGGATACCTAAAAATATAAACTGCTACTGTAAACGAAAGCTTCAAACTAGAAAATCAAAAATTGGTGAGCCAAGTGGGATTTGTGTACCGATGATTACCACCATGTATCATCAAGATTGGGTGAAAAAATATTTGCTGGTATTTCGGAAACTCGTTATTTCTTGGAATTTGGCAACCACTCTCAATGAAAGTGCTTTTCCACATTCTGTGCCTATGGCTACTTGAAGAGGAAACAAACCATAGAGACAAAACTGAGAATTCCTTTATTTTGTGAAGTTTCAAAATGGTACTACAAACCATGTTGGATTTAGAGTTCCAAATTCATCTATCTATATAGGAGAGAACAGAGGGAAACCTAAATATAAATACTGCTACTGTAGACGAACGCTTCAACCTAGAAGAACAAAATTTGTTGAGCCAAGTGTGATTTTGTACTGATCATTACCACAAAGTATCATCAAGATTGGGTGAAAAAATATTTACTGGTATTTCGGAAACTTGTTATTTCTTAGAAGCTTGGCAACCCCTCGCAATAAAAGTGCTTTTAGACAGTCTGTGCCTAGGGCTACTTGAAGAGGAAACAAAACATAGAGAAAAAACTGAGAACTCCTTTATTTAGTCATGACTCAAAGAGCTAGTACAAACCATGTTGGATTTAGAGTTTCAAATTCATCTATCTATATAGGAGAGAACAGAGGAAACCTACATATAAAAACTTCTACTGTAGACAAACGCTTCAACCTAGAAGAACACAATTTGGTGAGCCAAGTTGGATTTGTGTACTGATCATTACCACCAAGTATCATCAAGATTGAATAAAAAATATTTTCTGGTTTTTCGGAAACTCGTAATTTCTTGGAAGCTTGGTAACCCCTTTCAATGAAAGTGCTTTCCCACAGTCTCTGCTTCTGGCTACTTGAATAAGAAACAAATCATAGAGACAAAACTGAGAACTCTTTCATTTTGTCAAGTTTCAAAGAGTACTACAAACCATGTTGGATTTAGAGTTCCAAATTCATCTATCTATATAGGAGAGAACAGAGGGAATCCTAAATATAAAAACTGCTACTGTAGACGAACGCTTCAACCCAGAAGAACAAAATTTTGTGAGCCAAGTGGGATATGTGTACTGATCATTACCACCAAGTATCATCAAGATTGGGTGAAAAAATATTTGCTGGTATTTCGGAAACTTGTTATTTCTTAGAAGCTTGGCAACCCCACTCAATGAATTTGCTTTTCCAGAGTCTGTGCCTAGGGCTACTTGAAGAGGAAACAAACGATAGAGACAAAACTGAGAACTCCTTTATTTTGTCAAGTTTCAAAGAGCTAGTACAAACCATGTTGGATTTAGAGTTTCAAATTCATCTATCTATATAGGAGAGAACAGAGGAAAACCTACATATAAAAACTGCTACTGTAGACGAACGCTTCAACCTAGAAGAACACAATTTCGTGAGCCAAGTGGGATTTGTGTACTGATCATTACCACCAAGTATCATCAAGATTGGGTGAAAAAGTATTTGCTGGTATTTCGGAAACTCGTTATTTCTTAGAAGCTTGGCAACACCTCTAATGAAAGTGTTTTTCCACAGTCTATGCCTAGGGCTACTTGAAGAGGATACAAACCGTAGAGACAAAACTGAGAACTCCTTTATTTAGTCATGACTCAAAGAGCTACTACAAACCATGTTGGATTTAGAGTTCCAAATTCATCTATCTGTATAGGAGAGAATAGAGTGAAACCTAAATATAAAAACTGCTACTCTAGACGAACGCTTCAACCTAGAAGAACAAAATTTGGTGAGTCAAGTTTGATTTGTGTACTGATCATTACCACCAAGTATCATCAAGATTGGGTGAAAAAATATTTGCTGGTATTTAAGAAACTCGTAATTTCTTGGAAGCTTGGAAATCCCTTTCAATGAAAGTGCTTTTCCACAGTCTCTGCTTAGGGCTACTTGAAGACTATACAAACCATAGAGACAAAACTGAGAACTACTTTGTATTTACAAGTTTCAAAGAGCTACTACAAACCATGTTGGATTTAGAGTTCAAAATTTATATATATATATATAGGAGAGAACAGAGGGAAACTTAAATATAAATACTGCTACTGTAGAAGAACGCTTCAACCTAGAAGAACAAAATTTGGTGAGCCAAGTGGGATTTTTGTACTTGTCAGTACCACCACGTGTCATCAAGATTGGGTGAAAAAATATTTGCTGGTATTTTTGAAACTCGCAATTTCTTGGAAGCTGGGAAACCCCTTTCAATGTAAGTGCTTTTCCACAGTCTCTGCATAGGGGTACTAGAAGACTATACAAACCATAGAGACAAAACTGAGAACTACTTTGTTTTGTCAAGTATCAAAGAGCTACTACAAACCATGTTGGATTTAGAGTTCCGAATTCATCTATCTATATAGGAAAGAACAGAGTGAAACCTAAATATAAAAACTGCTACTGTAGAAGAACGCTTCAACCTAGAAGAACAAAATTTGGTAAGCCAAGTGGGATTTGTGTACTGATCATTTCCACCAAGTATCATCAAGATTGGGTGAAAAAATATTTGCTGGTATTTCGGGAACTCGTTATTTCTTAGAAGCTTGGCAATCCGTCTCAATGAAAGTGCTTTTCCACAGTCAGTGAATAGGGCTACTTGGAGAGGATACAAACCATAGAGACAAAACTGAGAACTCCTTTATTTTGTCAAAGTTTCAAAGAGCTACTACATACCATGTTGGATTTAGAGTTCCAAATTCATCTATCTATATAGGAGAGAACAGAGGGATACCTAAAAATATAAACTGCTACTGTAAACGAAAGCTTCAAATTAGAAAATCAAAAATTGGTGAGCCAAGTGGGATTTGTGTACCGATGACTACCACCATGTATCATCAAGATTGGGTGAAAAAATATTTGCTGGTATTTCGGAAACTCGTTATTTCTTGGAATTTGGCAACCACTCTCAATGAAAGTGCTTTTCCACATTCTGTGCCTATGGCTACTTGAAGAGGAAACAAACCATAGAGACAAAACTGAGAATTCCTTTATTTTGTGAAGTTTCAAAATGGTACTACAAACCATGTTGGATTTAGAGTTCCAAATTCATCTATCTATATAGGAGAGAACAGAGGGAAACCTAAATATAAATACTGCTACTGTAGACGAACGCTTCAACCTAGAAGAACAAAATTTGTTGAGCCATGTGTGATTTTGTACTGATCATTACCACAAAGTATCATCAAGATTGGGTGAAAAAATATTTACTGGTATTTCGGAAACTTGTTATTTCTTAGAAGCTTGGCAACCCCTCGCAATAAAAGTGCTTTTAGACAGTCTGTGCCTAGGGCTACTTGAAGAGGAAACAAACCATAGAGAAAAAACTGAGAACTCCTTTATTTAGTCATGACTCAAAGAGCTAGTACAAACCATGTTGGATTTAGAGTTTCAAATTCATCTATCTATATAGGAGAGAACAGAGGAAACCTACATATAAAAACTTCTACTGTAGACAAACGCTTCAACCTAGAAGAACACAATTTGGTGAGCCAAGTGGGATTTGTGTACTGATCATTACCACCAAGTATCATCAAGATTGAATGAAAAATATTTTCTGGTTTTTCGGAAACTCGTAATTTCTTGGAAGCTTGGAAACCCCTTTCAATGAAAGTGCTTTCCCACAGTCTCTGCTTCTGGCTACTTGAATAAGAAACAAATCATAGAGACAAAACTGAGAACTCTTTTATTTTGTCAAGTTTCAAAGAGTACTACAAACCATGTTGGATTTAGAGTTCCAAATTCATCTATCTATATAGGAGAGAACAGAGGGAATCCTAAATATAAAAACTGCTACTGTAGACGAACGCTTCAACCCAGAAGAACAAAATTTTGTGAGCCAAGTGGGATATGTGTACTGATCATTACCACCAAGTATCATCAAGATTGGGTGAAAAAATATTTGCTGGTATTTCGGAAACTTGTTATTTCTTAGAAGCTTGGCAACCCCACTCAATGAATTTGCTTTTCCAGAGTCTGTGCCTAGGGCTACTTGAAGAGGAAACAAACGATAGAGACAAAACTGAGAACTCCTTTATTTTGTCAAGTTTCAAAGAGCTAGTACAACCCATGTTGGATTTAGAGTTCCAAATTCATCTATCTATATAGGAGAGAACAGAGGAAAACCTACATATGAAAACTGCTACTGTAGACGAACGCTTCAACCTAGAAGAACACAATTTCGTGAGCCAAGTGGGATTTGTGTACTGATCATTACCACGAAGTATCATCAAGATTGGGTGAAAAAATATTTGCTGGTATTTCGGAAACTCGTAATTTCTTGGAAGCTTGGCAACCCCTTTCAATGAAAGTGCTTTACCACAGTCTCTGCTTAGGGCTACTTGAAGAGGAAACAAACCATAGAGACAAAACTGAAAACTACTTTTTTTGGTCAAGTTTCAAAGAGCTACTACAAACCATGTTGGATTTAGAGTTTGAAATTCATCTATCTATATAAGAGATAACAGAGAGAAACCTAAATATAGAATCTGCTACTGTAGACGAACGCTTCAACCTAGAAGAACAAAATTGGTGAGCCAAATGGGATTTGTGTACTTGTCATTACCACCACGTATCAACAAGTTTGGTTGAAAAAATATTTGCTGGTATTTCAGAAACTCGTAATTTCTTGGAAGCTTGGCAACCCATTTCAAAGAAAGTGCTTTTAAAAAGTCTGTGCCTAGGGCGACTTGAAGAGAAAACAAACCATAGAGACAAAACTGAAAACTACTTTATTTTGTCAAGTTTCAAAGAGCTACTACAAACCATGTTGGATTAAGTGTTCCAAATTCATCTATCTATATAAGAGAGAACAGAGTGAAACCTACATATAAAAACTGCTACTGTAGACGAACGCTTCAAACTAGAAGAACAAAATTTTGTGAGCCAAGTGGGATTTTTGTACTTGTCTTTACCAACACGAATCATCAAGATTGGGTGAAAAATATTGCTGGTATTTCGGAAAATCATTATTTCTTGGAAGCTCGGCAACCCCTCTCAATGAAAGTGCTTTTCCACAGTCTGTGCCTAGGGCTACTTGAAGAGGACACAAACCATAGAGACAAAACTGAGAACTCCTTTATTTTGTGAAGATTCAAAGACCTACTACAAACCATGTTGGATTTAGAGTTCCAAATTCATCTATCTGTATAGGAGAGAATAGAGTGAAACCTAAATATAAAAACTGCTACTCTAGAAGAACGCTTCAACCTAGAAGAACAAAATTTGGTGAGTCAAGTTTGATTTGTGTACTGATCATTACCACCAAGTATCATCAAGATTGGGTGAAAAAATATTTGCTGGCATTTAAGAAACTCGTAATTTCTTGGAAGCTTGGAAATCCCTTTCAATGAAAGTGCTTTTCCACAGTATCTGATTAGGGCTACTTGAAGACTATACAAACCATAGAGACAAAACTGAGAACTACTTTGTATTGTCAACTTTCAAAGAGCTACTACAAACCATGTTGGATTTCTAGGTCCAAATTAATCTATCTATATAGGAGAGAACAGAGGGAAACCTAAATATAAATACTGCTACTGTAGACGAACGCTTCAACCTAGAAGAACAAAATTTGGTGAGCCAAGTGGGATTTGTGTACTGTTCATTACCACAAAGTATCATCAAGATTGGGTGAAAAAATATTTGCTGCTATTTCGGAAACTCGTTTTTTCTTAGATGCTTGGCAACCCCTCTCAATGAAAGTGCTTTTCCACATTCTGTGCCTATGGCAACTTGAAGAGGAAACAAACCATAGAGACAAAACTGAGAACTCCTTTATTTTGTGAAGTTTCAAAATGCTACTACAAACCATGTTGGATTTAGAGATCGAAATTCATCTATCTGTATAGGAGAGAACAGAGGGAAACCTAAACATTAATACTGCTACTGTAGACGAACGCTTCAACCTAGAAGAACAAAATTTTGGTGAGCCCAAGTGTGATTTTTGTACTGATCATTACCACAAAGTATCATCAAGATTGGGTGAAAAAATATTTTCTGGTATTTCGGAAACTCGTTATTTCTTAGAAGCTTGGCAACCCCTCACAATAAAAGTGCTTTTAGACAGTCTGTGCCTACGGCTACTTGAAGAGGAAACAAAACATAGAGACAAAACTGAGAACTCCTTTATTTTGCCAAGTTTCAAAGAGCTAGTACAAACCATGTTGGATTTAGAGTTTCAAATTCATCTATCTATATAGGAGAGAACACAGGAAAACCTACATATAAAAACTGCTACTGTAGACGAATGCTTTAACCTAGAAGAACACAATTGGTGAGCCAAGTGGCATTTGTGTGCTGATCATTACCAACAAGTATCATCAAGATTGGGTGAAAAAATATTTTCTGGTTTTTCGGAAACTCGTAATATCTTGGAAGCTTGGCAACCCCTTTCAATGAAAGTGCTTTCCCACAGTCTCTGCTTATGGCTACTTGAAGAGGAAAAAAACCATAAAGTGAAAATTGAGAACTCCTTTATTTTTGTCAAGTTTCAAAGAGCTACTGTAAACCATTTTGGATTTAGTGTTCCAAATTAATCTATCTATATCGGAGAGAACAGAGTGAATCCTAAAATTAAAAACTGCTACTGTAAACGAACGCTTCAACCTAGAAGAACAAATCTTGGTAAGCCAAGTGGGATTTGTGTACTTGTCATTACCACAACGTATCATCAATATGGGGTGAAAAAATAATTGCTGGTATTTCGGAAACTCGTAATTTCTTGGAAGCTTAGCAACCCCTTTCAATGAAAGTGCTTTCCCACAGTCTCTGCTTAGGGCTACTTGAATAGAAAACAAGTCATAGAGACAAAACTGAGAACTCCTTTATTTTCTCAAGTTTCAAAGAGCTACTACAAACCATGTTGGATTTAGAGTTCCAAATTCATCTATCTATATAGGAGAGAACAGAGGGAACCCTAAATATAAAAACTGCTACTGTAGACGAACGCTTCAACCTAGAAGAACACAATTTGGTGAGCCAAGTGGGATTTTTGTACAGATCATTACCACAACGTATCATCAAGGTTGGGTGAAAAAATATTTGCTGGTGTTTCAGAAACTCGTTATTTCTTAGAAGCTTGGCAACACCTCTCAATGAAAGTGCTTTTCCACAGTCTGTGCCTTTGGCTACTTGAAGAGGAAACATACCATAGAGACAAAACTGAGAACTCCTTTATTTTGTGAAGTTTCAAAATGCTACTACAAACCATGTTGAATTTAGAGTTCCAAATTAATCTATCTATATAGGAGAGAACAGAGGGAAACCTAAAAATATAAACTGCTACTGTAAACGAAAGCTTCAAACTAGAAGTTCAAAATTTTGTGAGCCAAGTGGGAAACCTAAAAATAAAAAACTGCTATTGTAAACGAACGCTTCAACCTAGAAGAACAAAACTTGGTCATCCAAGTGGGATTTGTGTACTTGTCATTCCACCACGTATCATCAAGATTGGGTGAAAAAATATTTGCTGGTATTTCGGAAACTCGTAATTTCTTGGAAGCTTGGCAACCCCTTTCAATGAAAGTGCTTTTCCACAGTCTCTGCTTAGGACTACTTGAAGAGGAAACAAACCATAGAGACAAAACTGAGAACTCCTTTTTTTTGTCAAGTTTCTAAGAGCTACTACATACCATGTTGCATTTAGAGTTCCAAATTCATCTATCTACATAGGAAACAACAGAGTGAAAGCTAAATATTAAAACTGCTACTGTAGACGAACTTTTCAACATAGAAGAACAAAATTTGGTAAGCCAAGTGGGATTTGTGTAGTGATCATTACCACCAAGTATCATCAAGATTGGGTGAAAAAATATTTGCTGGTATTTCGGAAACTCGTTATTTTTTAGAAGCTTGGCAACCCCTCTCAATGAAAGTGCTTTTCCACAATCTATACCTAGGGCTACTTGAAGAGGAAACAAACCATAGAGACAAAACTGAGAACTCCTTAATTTTGTCAAGTTTCAAAGAGCTACTACAATCCTTGTTGGATTTAGAGTTCCAAATTCATCTATGTATATAGGAGAGAACAGAGGGAAACCTAAAAATATAAACTGCTAGTGTAAACGAAAGCTTCAAACTAGAAGTTCAAAATTTTGTGAGCCTAGTGGGATTTGTGTACAGATCATTACCACCAAGTATCATCGAGATTCTGTAAAAAAACATTTGCTGATATTTCGGAAACTCGTTTTTTTTTGGAAGCCTGGCAACCCCTTTCAATGAAAGTGCTTTTCCACAGTCTGTGCCTAGGGCTACTTGAAGAGAAAACAAACCATAGAGACAAAACTGAACTACTTTATTTTGTCAAGTTTCTAAGAGCTACTACAAACCATGTTGGAGTTAGAGTTCCAAATTCATCTATGTATATAGGAGAGAACAGAGGGAAACCTAATATATAAACTGCTACTGTACACGAAAGCTTCAAACTAGAAGAACAAAATTTTGTGAGCCAAGTGGGATTTGTGTACCGATCATTACCACCAAGTATCATCGAGTTTGGGTGAAAAAATATTTGCTGGTGTTTCGGAAACTTGTAATTTCTTGGAAGCTTGGCAACTCCTTTCAATGAAAGTGCTTTTCCACAGTCTCTGCTTAGGGTTACTTGAAGAGGAAACAAATCATAGAGACAAAACTGAGAACTACTTTTTTTTGTCAAGTTTCAAAGAGCTACTACAAACCATTTTGGATTTAGAGTTCCAAATTCATCTATCTATATAGGAGAGAACAGAGGAAAACCTAAATATAAAAACTGCTACTGTAGACAACAGCTTCAACCAGAAGAACACAATTTGGTCACCCAAGTGGGATTTGTGTGCTGATCATTACCACCACGTATCATCAAGATTGGGTGACAAAATATTTGTTGGTATTTCGGAAACTCGTTATTTCTTAGAAGCTTTCAACCTCTCTCAATGAAAGTGCTTTTACACAGTCTGTGCCTAGGTCTACTTGAAGAGAAAAAAAAATCATAGAGACAAAACTGAGAACTCCTTTATTGTGTCAAGTTTCAAAGAGCTACTACAAAACATGTTGGATTTAGAGTTCCAAATTCATCTATCTATATAGGAGAGAACAGAGGGAAACGTAAATATAAAAACTGCTACTGTAGACGAACTCTTCAACCTAGAAGAACAAAATTTTGTGAGCCATGTGTGATTTGTGTACTTGTCATTACCACCAAGTATCATCAAGATTGGGTGAAAAAATATTTGCTGGTATTCGGAAATTAGTAATTTGTTAGAAGCTTGGCAACCCCTCTCAAGGAAAGTGCTTTTCCACAGTCTGTGCATAGGGCTATTGAAGAGGAAACAAACCGTAGAGACAAAACTGAGAACTCCTTTATTTTGTCAAGATTCAAAGACCTACTACAATCCATGTTGGATTTAGAGTTCCAAATTCATCTATCTATATTGGAGAGAACAGAGGGAAACCTAAATATAAAAACTGCTACTGTAGACGAAAGCTTCAAATTAGAAGAACAAAATTGGTGAGCCAAGTGGGATTTGTGTCCTGATCATTACCACCAAGTATCACCAAGATTCGGTGAAAAAATATTTGCTGGTTTTTGGAAACTCGTTATTTCTTAGAAGCTTGGCAACCTCTCTCAATGAAAATGCTTTTCCACAATCTGTGCTTAGGTTTTGAGTTCCAAATTCATCTATCTATATAAGAGAGGGCAGAGTGAAACCTAAATTTAAAAACTGCTAGTGTAGACGAACGCTTTAACATAGAAGAACAAAATTTGGTGAGCCAAGTGGGATTTGTTGACTGTTCATTACCACCAAGTATCATCAAGATTGGGTGAAAAAATATTTGCTGGTATTTTGAAAACCCGTAATGTCTTAGAAGCTTGGCAACCCCTCTCAATGAAAGTGCTTGTCACAGTCTGTTCCTAGGGCTACTTGAAGAGGAAACAAACCATAGAGACAAAACTGAGAACTCCTTTATTCTCTCAAGTTTCAAAGAGCTACTACACACCATGTTGGATTTAGAGTTCCAAATTCATCTATCTATATAGGAGAGAACAGAGTGAAACCTAAATATAAAAACTGCTACTGTAGACGAACACTTAAACCTAGAAAAACAAAATTGGGTGAGCCAAGTGGGATTTGTGGACTGATCATTACCACCAAGTATCACCAAGATTGGGTGAAAAAATATTTGCTGGTATTTCGGAAACTCGTTATTTCTTAGAAGCTTGGCAACCCCTCTCAATGAAATTGCTTTTCCAAGTCTGTGCCTAGGGCAACTTGAAGAGGAAACAAACCATAGATACAAAACTGAGAACTCCTTCATTTTCTCAAGTTTCGAAGAGCTACTACAAACCATGTTGGATTTAGAGTTCCAAATTCATCTATCTATTAGGAGAGAACAGAGTGAAACCTAAAAATATAAACTGCTACTGTAAACGAACGCTTCAACCTAGAAGAACAAAATTGGGTGAGCCAAGTGGGATTTGTGTACCAATCATTACCCCCAAGTATCATCAAGATTGGGTGAAAAAATATTTGCTGGTATTTTAAAAACTCGTTATTTCTTAGAAGCTTGGCAACCCCTCTCAATTAAAGTGCTTTTCCACAGTCTGTGCCTAGGGCTACTTTAAGAGGATACAAACCATAGAGACAAAACTGAAAACTAATTTATTTTGTCAAGTTTCAAAGAGCTCCTACAAACCATGTTGGGTTTAGAGTTGCAAATTTTTCGATCTATATAAGTGAGAACAGAATGAAACCTAAAAATAAAAACTGCTACTGTAAACGAACGCTTCAACCTAGAAGAACAAAATTTGGTGAGCCATGTGGGATTTGTGTACTTGTCATTACCACCAAGAATCATTAAGATTGGGTGAAAAATTATTTGCTGGTATTTCGGAAACTCGTAATTTCTTGGAAGCTTGCCAACCCCTTTCAATGAAAGTGCTTTCCCACAGTCTCTGCTTAGGGCTACTTGAATAGAAAACAAGTCATAGAGACAAAACTGAGAACTCCTTTATTTTCTCAAGTTTCAAAGAGCTACTACAAACCATGTTGGATTTAGAGTTCCAAATTCATCTATCTATATAGGAGAGAACAGAGGGAACCCTAAATATAAAAACTGCTACTGTAGACGAACGCTTCAACCTAGAAGAACACAATTTGGTGAGCCAAGTGGGATTTTTGTACAGATCATTACCACAACGTATCATCAAGGTTGGGTGAAAAAATATTTGCTGGTGTTTCAGAAACTCGTTATTTCTTAGAAGCTTGGCAACACCTCTCAATGAAAGTGCTTTTCCACAGTCTGTGCCTTTGGCTACTTGAAGAGGAAACATACCATAGAGACAAAACTGAGAACTCCTTTATTTTGTGAAGTTTCAAAATGCTACTACAAACCATGTTGAATTTAGAGTTCCAAATTAATCTATCTATATAGGAGAGAACAGAGGGAAACCTAAAAATATAAACTGCTACTGTAAACGAAAGCTTCAAACTAGAAGTTCAAAATTTTGTGAGCCAAGTGGGAAACCTAAAAATAAAAAACTGCTATTGTAAACGAACGCTTCAACCTAGAAGAACAAAACTTGGTCATCCAAGTGGGATTTGTGTACTTGTCATTCCACCACGTATCATCAAGATTGGGTGAAAAAATATTTGCTGGTATTTCGGAAACTCGTAATTTCTTGGAAGCTTGGCAACCCCTTTCAATGAAAGTGCTTTTCCACAGTCTCTGCTTAGGACTACTTGAAGAGGAAACAAACCATAGAGACAAAACTGAGAACTCCTTTTTTTTGTCAAGTTTCTAAGAGCTACTACATACCATGTTGCATTTAGAGTTCCAAATTCATCTATCTACATAGGAAACAACAGAGTGAAAGCTAAATATTAAAACTGCTACTGTAGACGAACTTTTCAACATAGAAGAACAAAATTTGGTAAGCCAAGTGGGATTTGTGTAGTGATCATTACCACCAAGTATCATCAAGATTGGGTGAAAAAATATTTGCTGGTATTTCGGAAACTCGTTATTTTTTAGAAGCTTGGCAACCCCTCTCAATGAAAGTGCTTTTCCACAATCTATACCTAGGGCTACTTGAAGAGGAAACAAACCATAGAGACAAAACTGAGAACTCCTTAATTTTGTCAAGTTTCAAAGAGCTACTACAATCCTTGTTGGATTTAGAGTTCCAAATTCATCTATGTATATAGGAGAGAACAGAGGGAAACCTAAAAATATAAACTGCTAGTGTAAACGAAAGCTTCAAACTAGAAGTTCAAAATTTTGTGAGCCTAGTGGGATTTGTGTACAGATCATTACCACCAAGTATCATCGAGATTCTGTAAAAAAACATTTGCTGATATTTCGGAAACTCGTTTTTTTTTGGAAGCCTGGCAACCCCTTTCAATGAAAGTGCTTTTCCACAGTCTGTGCCTAGGGCTACTTGAAGAGAAAACAAACCATAGAGACAAAACTGAACTACTTTATTTTGTCAAGTTTCTAAGAGCTACTACAAACCATGTTGGAGTTAGAGTTCCAAATTCATCTATGTATATAGGAGAGAACAGAGGGAAACCTAATATATAAACTGCTACTGTACACGAAAGCTTCAAACTAGAAGAACAAAATTTTGTGAGCCAAGTGGGATTTGTGTACCGATCATTACCACCAAGTATCATCGAGTTTGGGTGAAAAAATATTTGCTGGTGTTTCGGAAACTTGTAATTTCTTGGAAGCTTGGCAACTCCTTTCAATGAAAGTGCTTTTCCACAGTCTCTGCTTAGGGTTACTTGAAGAGGAAACAAATCATAGAGACAAAACTGAGAACTACTTTTTTTTGTCAAGTTTCAAAGAGCTACTACAAACCATTTTGGATTTAGAGTTCCAAATTCATCTATCTATATAGGAGAGAACAGAGGAAAACCTAAATATAAAAACTGCTACTGTAGACAACAGCTTCAACCAGAAGAACACAATTTGGTCACCCAAGTGGGATTTGTGTGCTGATCATTACCACCACGTATCATCAAGATTGGGTGACAAAATATTTGTTGGTATTTCGGAAACTCGTTATTTCTTAGAAGCTTTCAACCTCTCTCAATGAAAGTGCTTTTACACAGTCTGTGCCTAGGTCTACTTGAAGAGAAAAAAAAATCATAGAGACAAAACTGAGAACTCCTTTATTGTGTCAAGTTTCAAAGAGCTACTACAAAACATGTTGGATTTAGAGTTCCAAATTCATCTATCTATATAGGAGAGAACAGAGGGAAACGTAAATATAAAAACTGCTACTGTAGACGAACTCTTCAACCTAGAAGAACAAAATTTTGTGAGCCATGTGTGATTTGTGTACTTGTCATTACCACCAAGTATCATCAAGATTGGGTGAAAAAATATTTGCTGGTATTCGGAAATTAGTAATTTGTTAGAAGCTTGGCAACCCCTCTCAAGGAAAGTGCTTTTCCACAGTCTGTGCATAGGGCTATTGAAGAGGAAACAAACCGTAGAGACAAAACTGAGAACTCCTTTATTTTGTCAAGATTCAAAGACCTACTACAATCCATGTTGGATTTAGAGTTCCAAATTCATCTATCTATATTGGAGAGAACAGAGGGAAACCTAAATATAAAAACTGCTACTGTAGACGAAAGCTTCAAATTAGAAGAACAAAATTGGTGAGCCAAGTGGGATTTGTGTCCTGATCATTACCACCAAGTATCACCAAGATTCGGTGAAAAATATTTGCTGGTTTTTGGAAACTCGTTATTTCTTAGAAGCTTGGCAACCTCTCTCAATGAAAATGCTTTTCCACAATCTGTGCTTAGGTTTTGAGTTCCAAATTCATCTATCTATATAAGAGAGGGCAGAGTGAAACCTAAATTTAAAAACTGCTAGTGTAGACGAACGCTTTAACATAGAAGAACAAAATTTGGTGAGCCAAGTGGGATTTGTTGACTGTTCATTACCACCAAGTATCATCAAGATTGGGTGAAAAAATATTTGCTGGTATTTTGAAAACCCGTAATGTCTTAGAAGCTTGGCAACCCCTCTCAATGAAAGTGCTTGTCACAGTCTGTTCCTAGGGCTACTTGAAGAGGAAACAAACCATAGAGACAAAACTGAGAACTCCTTTATTCTCTCAAGTTTCAAAGAGCTACTACACACCATGTTGGATTTAGAGTTCCAAATTCATCTATCTATATAGGAGAGAACAGAGTGAAACCTAAATATAAAAACTGCTACTGTAGACGAACACTTAAACCTAGAAAAACAAAATTGGGTGAGCCAAGTGGGATTTGTGGACTGATCATTACCACCAAGTATCACCAAGATTGGGTGAAAAAATATTTGCTGGTATTTCGGAAACTCGTTATTTCTTAGAAGCTTGGCAACCCCTCTCAATGAAATTGCTTTTCCAAGTCTGTGCCTAGGGCAACTTGAAGAGGAAACAAACCATAGATACAAAACTGAGAACTCCTTCATTTTCTCAAGTTTCGAAGAGCTACTACAAACCATGTTGGATTTAGAGTTCCAAATTCATCTATCTATTAGGAGAGAACAGAGTGAAACCTAAAAATATAAACTGCTACTGTAAACGAACGCTTCAACCTAGAAGAACAAAATTGGGTGAGCCAAGTGGGATTTGTGTACCAATCATTACCCCCAAGTATCATCAAGATTGGGTGAAAAAATATTTGCTGGTATTTTAAAAACTCGTTATTTCTTAGAAGCTTGGCAACCCCTCTCAATTAAAGTGCTTTTCCACAGTCTGTGCCTAGGGCTACTTTAAGAGGATACAAACCATAGAGACAAAACTGAAAACTAATTTATTTTGTCAAGTTTCAAAGAGCTCCTACAAACCATGTTGGGTTTAGAGTTGCAAATTTTTCGATCTATATAAGTGAGAACAGAATGAAACCTAAAAATAAAAACTGCTACTGTAAACGAACGCTTCAACCTAGAAGAACAAAATTTGGTGAGCCATGTGGGATTTGTGTACTTGTCATTACCACCAAGAATCATTAAGATTGGGTGAAAAATTATTTGCTGGTATTTCGGAAACTCGTAATTTCTTGGAAGCTTGCCAACCCCTTTCAATGAAAGTGCTTTCCCACAGTCTCTGCTTAGGGCTACTTGAATAGAAAACAAGTCATAGAGACAAAACTGAGAACTCCTTTATTTTCTCAAGTTTCAAAGAGCTACTACAAACCATGTTGGATTTAGAGTTCCAAATTCATCTATCTATATAGGAGAGAACAGAGGGAACCCTAAATATAAAAACTGCTACTGTAGACGAACGCTTCAACCTAGAAGAACACAATTTGGTGAGCCAAGTGGGATTTTTGTACAGATCATTACCACAACGTATCATCAAGGTTGGGTGAAAAAATATTTGCTGGTGTTTCAGAAACTCGTTATTTCTTAGAAGCTTGGCAACACCTCTCAATGAAAGTGCTTTTCCACAGTCTGTGCCTTTGGCTACTTGAAGAGGAAACATACCATAGAGACAAAACTGAGAACTCCTTTATTTTGTGAAGTTTCAAAATGCTACTACAAACCATGTTGAATTTAGAGTTCCAAATTAATCTATCTATATAGGAGAGAACAGAGGGAAACCTAAAAATATAAACTGCTACTGTAAACGAAAGCTTCAAACTAGAAGTTCAAAATTTTGTGAGCCAAGTGGGAAACCTAAAAATAAAAAACTGCTATTGTAAACGAACGCTTCAACCTAGAAGAACAAAACTTGGTCATCCAAGTGGGATTTGTGTACTTGTCATTCCACCACGTATCATCAAGATTGGGTGAAAAAATATTTGCTGGTATTTCGGAAACTCGTAATTTCTTGGAAGCTTGGCAACCCCTTTCAATGAAAGTGCTTTTCCACAGTCTCTGCTTAGGACTACTTGAAGAGGAAACAAACCATAGAGACAAAACTGAGAACTCCTTTTTTTTGTCAAGTTTCTAAGAGCTACTACATACCATGTTGCATTTAGAGTTCCAAATTCATCTATCTACATAGGAAACAACAGAGTGAAAGCTAAATATTAAAACTGCTACTGTAGACGAACTTTTCAACATAGAAGAACAAAATTTGGTAAGCCAAGTGGGATTTGTGTAGTGATCATTACCACCAAGTATCATCAAGATTGGGTGAAAAAATATTTGCTGGTATTTCGGAAACTCGTTATTTTTTAGAAGCTTGGCAACCCCTCTCAATGAAAGTGCTTTTCCACAATCTATACCTAGGGCTACTTGAAGAGGAAACAAACCATAGAGACAAAACTGAGAACTCCTTAATTTTGTCAAGTTTCAAAGAGCTACTACAATCCTTGTTGGATTTAGAGTTCCAAATTCATCTATGTATATAGGAGAGAACAGAGGGAAACCTAAAAATATAAACTGCTACTGTAAACGAAAGCTTCAAACTAGAAGTTCAAAATTTTGTGAGCCTAGTGGGATTTGTGTACAGATCATTACCACCAAGTATCATCGAGATTCTGTAAAAAAACATTTGCTGATATTTCGGAAACTCGTTTTTTTTTGGAAGCCTGGCAACCCCTTTCAATGAAAGTGCTTTTCCACAGTCTGTGCCTAGGGCTACTTGAAGAGAAAACAAACCATAGAGACAAAACTGAACTACTTTATTTTGTCAAGTTTCTAAGAGCTACTACAAACCATGTTGGAGTTAGAGTTCCAAATTCATCTATGTATATAGGAGAGAACAGAGGGAAACCTAATATATAAACTGCTACTGTACACGAAAGCTTCAAACTAGAAGAACAAAATTTTGTGAGCCAAGTGGGATTTGTGTACCGATCATTACCACCAAGTATCATCGAGTTTGGGTGAAAAAATATTTGCTGGTGTTTCGGAAACTTGTAATTTCTTGGAAGCTTGGCAACTCCTTTCAATGAAAGTGCTTTTCCACAGTCTCTGCTTAGGGTTACTTGAAGAGGAAACAAATCATAGAGACAAAACTGAGAACTACTTTTTTTTGTCAAGTTTCAAAGAGCTACTACAAACCATTTTGGATTTAGAGTTCCAAATTCATCTATCTATATAGGAGAGAACAGAGGAAAACCTAAATATAAAAACTGCTACTGTAGACAACAGCTTCAACCAGAAGAACACAATTTGGTCACCCAAGTGGGATTTGTGTGCTGATCATTACCACCACGTATCATCAAGATTGGGTGACAAAATATTTGTTGGTATTTCGGAAACTCGTTATTTCTTAGAAGCTTTCAACCTCTCTCAATGAAAGTGCTTTTACACAGTCTGTGCCTAGGTCTACTTGAAGAGAAAAAAAAATCATAGAGACAAAACTGAGAACTCCTTTATTGTGTCAAGTTTCAAAGAGCTACTACAAAACATGTTGGATTTAGAGTTCCAAATTCATCTATCTATATAGGAGAGAACAGAGGGAAACGTAAATATAAAAACTGCTACTGTAGACGAACTCTTCAACCTAGAAGAACAAAATTTTGTGAGCCATGTGTGATTTGTGTACTTGTCATTACCACCAAGTATCATCAAGATTGGGTGAAAAAATATTTGCTGGTATTCGGAAATTAGTAATTTGTTAGAAGCTTGGCAACCCCTCTCAAGGAAAGTGCTTTTCCACAGTCTGTGCATAGGGCTATTGAAGAGGAAACAAACCGTAGAGACAAAACTGAGAACTCCTTTATTTTGTCAAGATTCAAAGACCTACTACAATCCATGTTGGATTTAGAGTTCCAAATTCATCTATCTATATTGGAGAGAACAGAGGGAAACCTAAATATAAAAACTGCTACTGTAGACGAAAGCTTCAAATTAGAAGAACAAAATTGGTGAGCCAAGTGGGATTTGTGTCCTGATCATTACCACCAAGTATCACCAAGATTCGGTGAAAAAATATTTGCTGGTTTTTGGAAACTCGTTATTTCTTAGAAGCTTGGCAACCTCTCTCAATGAAAATGCTTTTCCACAATCTGTGCTTAGGTTTTGAGTTCCAAATTCATCTATCTATATAAGAGAGGGCAGAGTGAAACCTAAATTTAAAAACTGCTAGTGTAGACGAACGCTTTAACATAGAAGAACAAAATTTGGTGAGCCAAGTGGGATTTGTTGACTGTTCATTACCACCAAGTATCATCAAGATTGGGTGAAAAAATATTTGCTGGTATTTTGAAAACCCGTAATGTCTTAGAAGCTTGGCAACCCCTCTCAATGAAAGTGCTTGTCACAGTCTGTTCCTAGGGCTACTTGAAGAGGAAACAAACCATAGAGACAAAACTGAGAACTCCTTTATTCTCTCAAGTTTCAAAGAGCTACTACACACCATGTTGGATTTAGAGTTCCAAATTCATCTATCTATATAGGAGAGAACAGAGTGAAACCTAAATATAAAAACTGCTACTGTAGACGAACACTTAAACCTAGAAAAACAAAATTGGGTGAGCCAAGTGGGATTTGTGGACTGATCATTACCACCAAGTATCACCAAGATTGGGTGAAAAAATATTTGCTGGTATTTCGGAAACTCGTTATTTCTTAGAAGCTTGGCAACCCCTCTCAATGAAATTGCTTTTCCAAGTCTGTGCCTAGGGCAACTTGAAGAGGAAACAAACCATAGATACAAAACTGAGAACTCCTTCATTTTCTCAAGTTTCGAAGAGCTACTACAAACCATGTTGGATTTAGAGTTCCAAATTCATCTATCTATTAGGAGAGAACAGAGTGAAACCTAAAAATATAAACTGCTACTGTAAACGAACGCTTCAACCTAGAAGAACAAAATTGGGTGAGCCAAGTGGGATTTGTGTACCGATCATTACCCCCAAGTATCATCAAGATTGGGTGAAAAAATATTTGCTGGTATTTTAAAAACTCGTTATTTCTTAGAAGCTTGGCAACCCCTCTCAATTAAAGTGCTTTTCCACAGTCTGTGCCTAGGGCTACTTTAAGAGGATACAAACCATAGAGACAAAACTGAAAACTAATTTATTTTGTCAAGTTTCAAAGAGCTCCTACAAACCATGTTGGGTTTAGAGTTGCAAATTTTTCGATCTATATAAGTGAGAACAGAATGAAACCTAAAAATAAAAACTGCTACTGTAAACGAACGCTTCAACCTAGAAGAACAAAATTTGGTGAGCCATGTGGGATTTGTGTACTTGTCATTACCACCAAGAATCATTAAGATTGGGTGAAAAATTATTTGCTGGTATTTCGGAAACTCGTAATTTCTTGGAAGCTTGCCAACCCCTTTCAATGAAAGTGCTTTTCCACAGGCTCTTCTTAGGGCTACTTGAAGAGGAAACAAATCATAGAGACAAATCTTAGAACTCCATTATTTTTTCAAGTTTCAAAGAGCTACTACAAACCATGTTGGATTTAGAGTTCCAAATTAATCTATCTATATAAGAGAGAACAGAGAGAAACCCAAATATAAAAACTGCTACTGTAGACGAACGCTTCAACCTAGAAGAACAAAAATTGGTGGGCCATGTGGGATTTGTGTACTGATCACTACCACCAAGTATCACCAAGATTCGGTGAAAAAATATTTGCTGGTTTTTGGAAATTCGTTATTTCTTAGAAGCTTGGCAACCTCTCTCAATGAAAATGCTTTTCCACAATCTGTGCTTAGGTTTTGAGTTCCAAATTCATCTATCTATATAAGAGAGGGCAGAGTGAAACCTAAATTTAAAAACTGCTAGTGTAGACGAACGCTTAAACATAGAAGAACAAAATTTGGTGAGCCAAGTGGGATTGGAGGACTGATCATTACCACCAAGTATCATCAAGATTGGGTGAAAAAATATTTGCTGGTATTTTGGAAACTCGTTATTTCTTAGAATCTTAGCAACCCCTCTCAATGAAAGTGCTTTTCACAGTCTGTGCCTAGGGCTACTTGAAGAGGAAACAAACCATAGAGATGAAACTGAGAACTCCTTTATTTCGTCAAGTTTCGAATAGCTACTACAAACCATGTTGGATTTAGAGTTCCAAATTCATCTTTCTATATACGAGAGAACAGAATAAAACCTAAATATAACTCGTTATTTTTTAGAAGCTTGGCAACTCCTTTCAATGAAAGTGCTTTTCCACAGTCTCTTGTTAGGGCTACTTGAAGAGGAAACAAATCATAGAGACAATACTGAGAACTACTTTTTTTTGAAAAGTTTCAAAGAGCTAGTACAAACCATGTTGGATTTAGAGTTCCAAATTCAGCTATCTATATAGGAGAGAACAGAGGGAAACCTAAATATATAAACTGCTACTGTAAACGAACGCTTCAAACTAGAAGAACAAAATTTGGTGAGTCAAGTGGGATTTCTGTACCGATCATTACCACCAAGAATCATCAAGATTGGGTGAAAAAATATTTGCTGGTATTTCGGAATCTCCTTATATCTTCGAAGCTTGGCAAAAACTTTCAATGAAAGTGCTTTTCTACAGTCTCTGCTTAGGGCTACATGAAGAGGAAACAAATCAGAGAAACAAAACTGAGAACACCTTTATTTTGCCAAGTTTCAAAGAGCTACTACAAACCATGTTGGATTGAGAGTTGCAAATCATCTATCTATATAGGAAAGAACAGAGGGAAACCTAAAAATATAAACTGCTACTGTAAACGAACGCTTCAACCTCGAAGAACAAAATTTGGTGAGTCAAGTGGGATTCCTGTACCGATCATTACCACCAAGTATCATCCAGATTGGGTGAAAAAATATTTGCTGGTATTTCGAAAACTTATTATTTCTTAGAAGCTTGGCAACCCCTCTCAATGAAAGTGCTTTTCCACAGTCTGTGCCTAGTGCTACTTGAAGAGGAAACAAACCATAGTGACAACACTGAGAACTACTTTTATTTGTCAAGTTTCAAAGAGCTACTAGAAACCATGTTGGATTTTGAGTTCCAAATTCATCTATCTATATAAGAGAGAACAGAGTGAAACCTAAAAATGAAAACTGCTACTGTAGATGAACGCTTCAACCTAGAAGAAGAAAACTTGTTGAGCCAAGTGGGATTGGTGTACTGTTCATTACCACCAAGTATCATCAAGATTGGGTGAAAAAATATTTGCTGGTATTTCAGAAACTCGTTATTTCTTAGAAGATTGGCAACCTTTCTCATTGAAAGTGCTTTTCCACAGTCTGTGCCTAGGGCTACTTGACGAGGAAACAAACCATAAAGACAAAACTGAGAACGCCTTTATTTGGTCAAGTTTCAAAGAGCTACTACAAACCATGTTGGATTTAGAGTTCCAAATTCATCTCTCTATATAGGAGAGAACAAAGTGAAACCTAAAAATAAAAACTGCTACTGAAAAAGAACGCTTCAACCTAGAAGAATAAAATGTGTTGAGCCAAGTGGGATTTGTGTACTTGTCATTACCACCACGTATTATCAAGATAGGGTGAAAAAATATTTGCTGGTATTTCTGAAACTCGTAATTTCTTGGAAGCTTGGCAACTCCTTTCAATGAAAGTGCTTTTCCACAGTCTCTGCTTAGGGTAACTTGAAGAGGAAACAAATCATAGAGACAAAACTGAGAACTATTTTTTTTGTAAAGTTTCAAAGACCTAGTACAAACCATGTTGGATTTAGAGTTCCTAATTCAGCTATCTATATCGGAGAGAACAGAGGGAAACCTAAAAATATAGACTGCTACTGTAAACGAACGCTTCAAACTAGAAGAACAAAACTTGCTGAGTCAAGTGGGATTTCTGTACCGATCATTAAAACGAAGTATCATCAAGTTTGGGTGAAAAAATATTTGCTGGTATTTCGGAAACTCGTTATTTCTTCGAAGCTTGCCAAACCCTTTCAATGAAAGTGCTTTTCCAAAGTCTCTGCTTAGGGCTACTTGAAGAGGAAACAAATCATAGAAACAAAACTGAGAACACCTTTATTTTGCCAAGTTTCAAAGAGCTACTACAAACCATGTTGGATTTAGAGTTCCAAATTCATGTATCTATATAGAAGAGAACAGAGTAAAACCTAAACATAAGAACAGCTACTGTACACGAACGCTTCAACCGAGAAGAACAAAATTTGTTGAGCCAAGTGGGATTTGTGTACTTGTCATTACCAACACGTATCATCAAGATTGGGTAAAAAAGTATTTGCTGGTATTTCGGAAACTCGTAATTTCTTGGAAGCTTGGCAACTCCTTTCAATGAAAGTGCTTTTCCACAGTCTCTGCTTAGGGCTACTTGAAGAGGAAACAAATCAAAGAGACAAAACTGAGAACTACTTTTTTTTTGTCAAGTTTCAAAGAGCTACTATAAACCATGTTGGATTTAGAGTTCCAAATTCATCTATCTATATGGAAGAGAACAGAGTGAAACCTAAATATAAAAACTGCTTCTGTAGACGAACGCTTCAACCTAGAAGAACATAATTTGGTGAGCGAAGTGCGATTTGTGGACTTATCATTACCAATAAGTATCATCAAGATTGGGTGAAAGAATTTTTGCTGGCATTTCGGAAACTCGTTATTTCGTAGAAGCTTGGAAACCCCTCTCAATGAAAGTGTTTTTCCATGGTCTATGCCTAGGGATACTTGAAGAGGAATCAAACCATAGAGACAAAACTGAGAACTCCTTTATTTTGTCAAGTTCCAAAGAGCGACTACAAACCATGTTGGATTTAGTATTCCAAATTCATCTATCTATATAGGAGAGAACAGAGGAAAACCTAAAAATATAAACTGCTACTGTAGACGAACGCTTCAACCTAGAAGAACAAAATTTGGTGAGCCAACTGGGATTTGTGTACTGATCATTACCACCAATTATCATCAAGATTGGGTGAAAAAATATTTGCTGGTATTTTGGAAACTCGTTATTTCTTAGAAGCTTGGCAACCCCTCTCAATGAAAGTGCTTTTACACAGTCTGTGCCTAGGGCTACTTGAAGAGGAAACAAACCATAGAGACAAAACTGAGAACTCCTTCATTTTGTCAAGTTTCAAAGAGCTACTACAAACCATGTTGGATTTAGAGTTCCAAATTCATCTATCTATATAGGAGAGAACAGAGGGAAACCTAAATATAAAAACTGCTATTGTAGACGAAAGCTTCAACCTAAAAGAACAAAATTTGGTGAGCCAAGTGGGATTTATGTACCAATCATTACCACCACGTATCATCAAGATTGGGTGAGAAAATATTTGCTGGTATTTCGGAAACTTGTAATTTCTTGGAAGCTTGGCAACCCCTTTCAATGAAAGTGCTTTTCCACAGTCTCTGCTTAGGGTTACTTGAAGAGGAAACAAATCATAGAGACAAAACTGAGAACTACTTTTTTTTGTCAAGTTTCAAAGAGCTACTACAAACCATTTTGGATTTAGAGTTCCAAATTCATCTATCTATATAGGAGAGAACAGAGGAAAACCTAAATATAAAAACTGCTACTGTAGACAACAGCTTCAACCAGAAGAACACAATTTGGTCACCCAAGTGGGATTTGTGTGCTGATCATTACCACCACGTATCATCAAGATTGCGTGACAAAATATTTGCTGGTATTTCGGAAACTCGTTATTTCTTAGAAGCTTTCAACCTCTCTCAATGAAAGTGCTTTTACACAGTCTGTGCCTAGGTCTACTTGAAGAGAAAAAAAATCATAGAGACAAAACTGAGAACTCCTTTATTGTGTCAAGTTTCAAAGAGCTACTACAAAACATGTTGGATTTAGAGTTACAAATTCATCTATCTATATAGGAGAGAACAGAGGGAAACGTAAATATAAAAACTGCTACTGTAGACGAACTCTTCAACCTAGAAGAACAAAATTTTGTGAGCCATGTGTCATTTGTGTACTTGTCATTACCACCAAGTATCATCAAGATTGGGTGAAAAAATATTTGCTGGTATTCGGAAATTAGTAATTTGTTAGAAGCTTGGCAACCCCTCTCAAGGAAAGTGCTTTTCCACAGTCTGTGCATAGGGCTATTGAAGAGGAAACAAACCGTAGAGACAAAACTGAGAACTCCTTTATTTTGTCAAGATTCAAAGACCTACTACAATCCATGTTGGATTTAGAGTTCCAAATTCATCTATCTATATTGGAGAGAACAGAGGGAAACCTAAATATAAAAACTGCTACTGTAGACGAAAGCTTCAACCTAGAAGAACAAAATTGGTGAGCCAAGTGGGATTTGTGTCCTGATCATTACCACCAAGTATCACCAAGATTCGGTGAAAAAATATTTGCTGGTTTTTGGAAACTCGTTATTTCTTAGAAGCTTGGCAACCTCTCTCAATGAAAATGCTTTTCCACAATCTGTGCTTAGGTTTTGAGTTCCAAATTCATCTATCTATATAAGAGAGGGCAGAGTGAAACCTAAATTTAAAAACTGCTAGTGTAGACGAACGCTTAAACATAGAAGAACAATATTTGGTGAGCCAAGTGGGATTTGTTGACTGTTCATTACCACCAAGTATCATCAAGATTGGGTGAAAAAATATTTGCTGGTATTTTGAAAACCCGTAATTTCTTAGAAGCTTGGCAACCCCTCTCAATGAAAGTGCTTGTCACAGTCTGTTCCTAGGGCTACTTGAAGAGGAAACAAACCATAGAGACAAAACTGAGAACTCCTTTATTCTCTCAAGTTTCAAAGAGCTACTACACACCATGTTGGATTTAGAGTTCCAAATTCATCTATCTATATGGGAGAGAACAGAGTGAAACCTAAATATAAAAACTGCTACTGTAGACGAACACTTAAACCTAGAAAAACAAAATTGGGTGAGCCAAGTGGGATTTGTGGACTGATCATTACCACCAAGTATCACCAAGATTGGGTGAAAAAATATTTGCTGGTATTTCGGAAACTCGTTATTTCTTAGAAGCTTGGCAACCCCTCTCAATGAAATTGCTTTTCCAAGTCTGTGCCTAGGGCAACTTGAAGAGGAAACAAACCATAGATACAAAACTGAGAACTCCTTCATTTTCTCAAGTTTCGAAGAGCTACTACAAACCATGTTGGATTTAGAGTTCCAAATTCATCTATCTATTAGGAGAGAACAGAGTGAAACCTAAAAATATAAACTGCTACTGTAAACGAACGCTTCAACCTAGAAGAACAAAATTGGGTGAGCCAAGTGGGATTTGTGTACCGATCATTACCCCCAAGTATCATCAAGATTGGGTGAAAAAATATTTGCTGGTATTTTAAAAACTCGTTATTTCTTAGAAGCTTGGCAACCCCTCTCAATTAAAGTGCTTTTCCACAGTCTGTGCCTAGGGCTACTTTAAGAGGATACAAACCATAGAGACAAAACTGAAAACTAATTTATTTTGTCAAGTTTCAAAGAGCTCCTACAAACCATGTTGGGTTTAGAGTTGCAAATTTTTCGATCTATATAAGTGAGAACAGAATGAAACCTAAAAATAAAAACTGCTACTGTAAACGAACGCTTCAACCTAGAAGAACAAAATTTGGTGAGCCAAGTGGGATTTGTGTACTTGTCATTACCACCAAGAATCATTAAGATTGGGTGAAAAATTATTTGCTGGTATTTCGGAAACTCGTAATTTCTTGGAAGCTTGCCAACCCCTTTCAATGAAAGTGCTTTTCCACAGGCTCTTCTTAGGGCTACTTGAAGAGGAAACAAATCATAGAGACAAATCTTAGAACTCCATTATTTTTTCAAGTTTCAAAAGCTACTACAAACCATGTTGGATTTAGAGTTCCAAATTAATCTATCTATATAAGAGAGAACAGAGAGAAACCCAAATATAAAAACTGCTACTGTAGACGAACGCTTCAACCTAGAAGAACAAATATTGGTGGGCCATGTGGGATTTGTGTACTGATCACTACCACCAAGTATCACCAAGATTCGGTGAAAAAATATTTGCTGGTTTTTGGAAACTCGTTATTTCTTAGAAGCTTGGCAACCTCTCTCAATGAAAATGCTTTTCCACAATCTGTTCTTAGGTTTTGAGTTCCAAATTCATCTATCTATATAAGAGAGGGCAGAGTGAAACCTAAATTTAAAAACTGCTAGTGTAGACGAACGCTTAAACATAGAAGAACAAAATTTGGTGAGCCAAGTGGGATTGGAGGACTGATCATTACCACCAAGTATCATCAAGCTTGGGTGAAAAAATATTTGCTGGTATTTTGGAAACTCGTTATTTCTTAGAATCTTAGCAACCCCTCTCAATGAAAGTGCTTTTCACAGTCTGTGCCTAGGGCTACTTGAAGAGGAAACAAACCATAGAGATGAAACTGAGAACTCCTTTATTTCGTCAAGTTTCGAATAGCTACTACAAACCATGTTGGATTTAGAGTTCCAAATTCATCTTTCTATATACGAGAGAACAGAATAAAACCTAAATATAACTCGTTATTTTTTAGAAGCTTGGCAACTCCTTTCAATGAGAGTGCTTTTCCACAGTCTCTTGTTAGGGCTACTTGAAGAGGAAACAAATCATAGAGACAATACCGAGAACTACTTTTTTTTGAAAAGTTTCAAAGAGCTAGTACAAACCATGTTGGATTTAGAGTTCCAAATTCAGCTATCTATATAGGAGAGAACAGAGGGAAACCTAAATATATAAACTGCTACTGTAAACGAACACTTCAAACTAGAAGAACAAAATTTGGTGAGTCAAGTGGGATTTCTGTACCGATCATTACCACCAAGAATCATCAAGATTGGGTGAAAAAATATTTGCTGGTATTTCGGAATCTCCTTATATCTTCGAAGCTTGGCAAAAACTTTCAATGAAAGTGCTTTTCTACAGTCTCTGCTTAGGGCTACATGAAGAGGAAACAAATCAGAGAAACAAAACTGAGAACACCTTTATTTTGCCAAGTTTCAAAGAGCTACTACAAACCATGTTGGATTGAGAGTTGCAAATCATCTATCTATATAGGAAAGAACAGAGGGAAACCTAAAAATATAAACTGCTACTGTAAACGAACGCTTCAACCTAGAAGAACAAAATTTGGTGAGTCAAGTGGGATTCCTGTACCGATCATTACCACCAAGTATCATCCAGATTGGGTGAAAAAATATTTGCTGGTATTTCGAAAACTTATTATTTCTTAGAAGCTTGGCAACCCCTCTCAATGAAAGTGCTTTTCCACAGTCTGTGCCTAGGGCTACTTGAAGAGGAAACAAACCAACAGACAAAACTGAGAACGCCTTTATTTTATCAATTTCAAAGAGCTACTACAAAGATGTTGGATTTAGAGTTCCAAATTCATCTATCTGTATAGGAGAGAACAGAATGAAACCAAAAAATAAAAACTGCTACTGTAAATGAACGCTTCAACCTAGAAAAACAAAATTTTGTGTACCAAGTTGGATTCGTGTACTTGTCATTACCACCACGTATCATCAAGATTGGGTGAAAAATTATTTGCTGGTATTTCGGAAACTCTTAATTTCTTGGAAGCTTGGCAACACCTTTCAATGAAAGTGCTTTTCCACAGTCTCTGCTTAGGGCTACTTGAAGAGGAAACAAATCATAGAGACAAAACTGAGAACTACGTTTTTTTGTCAAGTTTCAAAGAGCTACTACGAACCATGTTGGATTTAGAGTTCCAAATTCATTTATCTATATAGGAGAGAAAAGAGGGAAACCTAAGTATAAAAACTGCTACTGTAGACGAACGCTTCCACATAGAAAAACACAATTTGGTGAGCCAAGTGGGATTTGTGTACTGACCATTACCACCACGTTTCATCAAGATTGGGTAAAAAAAAATATTTGCTGGTTTTTCAGAAACCCGTAATTTTTTGGAAGCTTGGCAACCCCTTTCAATGAAAGTGCTTTTCCACAGTCTGTGCCTAGGGCTACTTGAAGAGGAAACAAACCATAGAGACAAAACTGAGAACTCCTTTATTTTGTCAAGTTTCAAAGAGCTACTACACACCATGTTGGATTTAGAGTTCCAAATTCATCTATCTATATAAGAGAGCAGAGGGAAACCTAAATATAAAAACAGCTACTGTAGACGAACGCTTCAACCTAGAAGAACACAATTTGGTGTGCCAAATGGGATTTGTGTACTGATGATTACCACCATGTATCATCAAGATTGGCTAAAAAATATTTGCTGGTATTTCGGAAACTCGTTATTTCTTAGAATCTTGGCAACCCCTCTCAATGAAAGTGCTTTTCCACAGTCTGTGCCTAGGTCTATTGAAGAGGAAACAAACCATAGAGACAAAACTGAGAACTCCTTTATTTTGTCAAGCTTCAAAGAGCTACTACAAACCATGTTGGAATTAGAATTTCAAGTTCATTTATCTATATAGGAGAGAAGAGAGGGAAACGTAAATAATAAAACTGCTACTTTAGAAGAACGCTTCAAACCAGAAGAGCAAAATTCGGTGAGCCAAGTCGGAATCGTGTCCTGATCATTACCACCAAGTATCATCACCATTGGGTGAAAAAATATTTGCTGGTATTTCGGAATCTCGTTATTTTTTAGAATCTTGGCAACCCCTCTCAATGAATGTTCTTTTCCCAGTCTCTGCTTAGGGCTACTTGAAGAGGAAAGAAACCAAGAGAGAAAACTGAGAACTCCTTTATTTTATCAAGTTTCAAAGAGCTACTACAAAGATGTTGGATTTAGAGTTCAAATTCATCTATCTATATAGGAGAGAACAGAGTGAAACCTAAAAATAAAAACTGCTACTGTAAACGAACGATTCAACCTAGAAGAACAAACTTTTGTGTACCAAGTTGGATTCGTGTACTTGTCATTACCACCACGTATCATCAAGATTGGGTGAAAAATTATTTGCTGTTATTTCGAAAACTCGTAATTTCTTGGAAGAATGGCAACACCTTTCAATGAAAGTGCTTTTCCACAGTCTTTGCTTAGGGCTACTTGAAGACTAAACAAACCATAGAGACAAAACTGAGAACTACTTTTTTTTTGTCAAGTTTCAAAGAGCTACTACAAACCATTTTGGATTTAGAGTTCCAAATTCATTTATCTATATAGGAGAGAAAAGAGGGAAACCTAAGTATAACAACTGCTACTGTAGACAAACGCTTCAACATAGAAAAACACAATTTGGTGAGCCAAGTGGGATTTGTGTACTGACCATTACCACCACGTTTCATTAAGATTGGGTAAAAAAATATTTGCTGGTTTTTCGGAAACTCGTAATTTTTTGGAAGCTTGGTTTCATGAAAGTGCTTTTCCACAGTCTGTGCCTAGGGCTACATGAAGAGGAAACAAACCATAGAGACAAAACTGAGAACTCCTTTATTTTGTAAAGTTTCAAAGAGCTACTACACACCATGTTGGATTTAGAGTTCCAAATTCATCTATCTATATAAGAGAGCAGAGGGAAACCTAAATTTAAAAACAGCTACTGAAGACGAACGCTTCAACCTAGAAGAACACAATTTGGTCAGCCAAGTGGGATTTGTGTACTGATGATTACCACCATGTATCATCAAGATTGGCTAAAAAATATTTGCTGGTGTTTCGGAAACTCGTTATTTCTTAGAATCTTGGCAACCCCTCTCTTGAAAGTGCTTTTCCACAGTCTCTGGTTAGGGCAACTTCAAGAGGAAACAAACCATAGAGACAAAACTGAGAACTCCTTTATTTTGTCAGGCTTCAAAGAGCTACTACAAACCATGTTGGAATTAGAATTTCAAGTTCATTTATCTATATAGGAGAGAAGAGAGGGAAACGTAAATAATAAAACTGCTACTTTAGAAGAACACTTCAAACCAGAATAGCAAAATTCGGTGAGCCAAGTGGGAATTGTGTCCTGATCATTACCACCAAGTATCATCACCATTGGGTGAAAAAATATTTGCTGGTATTTCGGAAACTCATTATTTCTTAGAAGCTTGGCAACCCCTCTCAATGAAAGTGCTTTTCCACAGTCTGTGCCTAGGTTTACTTGAAGAGGAAACAAACCATAGAGACAAAACTGAGAACTCCTTTATTTTATCAAGATTCAAAGAGCTACTAGATACCATGTTGGATTTAGAGTTCCAAATTCATCTATTTATATAGGAGAGAACAGAGTGAAACCTAAAAATAAAAACTTCTACTGTAAATGAACGCTTCAACCTAGAAGAACAAAATTTTGTGAACCAAGTGGGATTTTTGTACTTGTCAATACCACCACGTGTCATCCAGATTGGGTGCAAATATATTTGCTGGTATTTTGGAACCTCGTATTTTCTTGGAAGTTTGGCAACCCCTTTCAATGAAAGTGCTTTTCCACAGTCTCTGCTTAGGGCTACTTGAAGAGGAAACAAACCATAGAGACAGAACTGAGAACTACTTTTTTTTGTCAAGTTTCAAAGAGCTACTACAAACCATGTTGGATTTAGAGTTCCAAATTCATTTATCATATAGGAGAGAAGAGAGGGAAACCTAAATATAAAAACTGCTACTGTAGACGAACGCTTTGACCTAGAAGAGCAAAATTTGGTGAGCCAAGTGGGATTTGTGTACTGATCATTACCACCAAGTATCATCACAATTGGGTGAAAAAATATATGCTGGTATGTCGGAAACTAGTTATTTCTTAGAAGATTGGCAACCCCTCTCAATGAAATTGCTTTTCCACAGTCTGTGCGTAGGGCTACTTGAAGAGGAAACAAATCATAGAGTTAAAACTGAGAACTCCTTTATTTTGTCAAGTTTCAAAGAGCTACTACAAACCATGTTGGATTTAGAGTTCCAAATTCATCTATCTCTATTGGAGAGAACACAGGAAATCCTAAATATAAAAACTGCTACTGTAGACGAACGCTTCAACCGAGGAGAAAAGAATTTGGTGAGCCAAGTGGGATTTGTGTACTGATCATTAACACCGAGTATCATGAAGATTGGGTGAAAAAATATTTGCTGGTATTTTGAAAACTCATTATTTCTTAGAAGCTTGGCAACCCCTCTCAATTTAAGAGCTTTTCCACAGTCTGTGCCTAGGGCTACTTGAAGAGGAAACAAAGCATAGAGACAAATCTGAGAACTCCTTTATTTTGTAAAGTTTCAAAGAGCTACTACAAACCATCTTGGATTTAGGGTTCCAAATTCATCTATCGATATAGGAGAGAACAGAGAAAAACCTAAATATAAAAACTGCTACTGTAGACGAACGCTTCAACATAGAAGAACACAATTTGGTGAGCCAAGTGGGATTTGTGTACTTGTCATTACAACCACGTATCATCTAGATTGGGTGAAAAAATATTTTCTGCTATTTCGGAAAATCGTAATTTCTTGGAAGCTTGGCAACCCCTTTAAATGAAAGTACTTTTACACAGTCTCTGCTTACGGCTACTTGAACAGGAAACAAAGCATAGAGACAAATCTGAGAACTCCTTTATTTTGTCAAGTTTCAAAGAGCGACTACAAACCATGTTATATTTAGAGTTCCAAATTCATCTATCTATATTTGAGAGAACAGAGGGACACCTAAATATATAACTGCTAATGTAAACGAACGCTTCGAACTAGAAGAACAAAATTTGGTCATCAAAGTGGGATTTGTTTACTGATCATTACCACCAAGTATCATCAAGAATGGGTGAAAAAATATTTGCTGGTATTATGGAAACTCGTTATTTCTTAGAAGCTTGGCAACCCAACTCAATGAAAGTGCCTTTCCACAGTCTGTGCCTAGGGCTACTTGAAGAGGAAACAAACCCTAGAGACAAAACTGAGAACTATTTTATTTTGTCAAGTTTCAAAGAGCTACAACACACCATGTTGGATTTAGAGTTCCAAATTCATCTATCTATATAGGAGAGAACACAGTGTAACCTAAATATAAAAACTTCTACTGTAGACGAACGCTTCAACCTAGAAGAACAAAATTTGGTGAGGCAAGTGGAATTTGTGTACTGATCATTACCACCAAGTATCATCAAGATTGGGTGAAAAAAATATTTGCTGGTATTTCGTAAACTCGTAATTTCTTGGAAGCGTGGCAACCCCTTTCAATGAAAGTGCTTTTCCACTGTCTCTGCCTAGGGCTACTTGAAAAGGAAACAAACCATAGAGACAAAACTGAGAACTACTTTTTTTTTGTCAAGTTTCAAAGAGCGACTACAAACCATGTTGGATTTAGACTTCCAAATTCATATATCTATATAGGAGAGAACAGAGTGAAACCTAAAAATAAAAACGACTACTGTAAACGAACCCTTCAACCTAGAAGAACACAATTTGGTGAGCCAAGTGGGATTTGTGTCCTTGTCATTACCACCACGTATCATTCCAATTGGGTGAAAATATATTTGCAGGTATTTCGGAAACACGTTATTTCTTAGAAGCCTGGCAACCCCTCTCAATGAATGTGCTTTTCTACAGTCTGTGCCTAGGGCTACTTGAAGAGGAAACAAATCATAGTGACAAAACTGAGAATTCCTTTATTTTGTCAAGTTTCAAAGAGGTACTACAAACCATGTTGGATTTAGAGTTCCAAATTCATCTATCTATATAGGAGAGAACAGAGGGAAACCTAAATATAAAAACGACTGCTGAAGACAAACGCTTCAACCTAGAAGAACAAAATTTGGTGAGCCAAGTGGTATTTGTGTATTGATCATTACCACCAAGTATCATCAAGTTTGGGTGAAAAAATATTTGCTGGAATTTCGTAAACTCGTTATTTCTTAGAAGCTTGGCAACCCCTCTCAATGAAAGTGCTTTTCCACAGTCTGTGCCTAGGCTACTAGAAGAGGAAACAAAAAATTGAGAAAAAACTGAGAACTCCTTTATTTTGTCAAGTTTCAAAGAGCTACTACAAACCATGTTGGATTTTGAGTTCCAAATTCATCTATCTATATAGGAGAGAACGGAGGGAAACCTAAAAATAAAAACTGCAACTGTAAACGAACGCTTCAACCTAGAAAAACAAAATTTGGTGAGCCAAGTGGGATTTGTGTACTGATCATTACCACCACGTATGATCAAGATTGGGTGAAAAAATATTTGTTGGTATTTCGGAAACGCATTATTTCTTAGAAGCTTGGCAACCCCTCTCAATGAAAGTGCTTTTTTACAGTCTGTGCCTAGGGCTTCTTGAATAGGAAACAAACCATAGAGACAAAATAGAACTACTTTATTTTGTCAAGTTTCAAAGAGCTACTACAAACCATGTTCTATTTAGAGTTTCAAATTCATCTATCTACGTAGAAGAGAACAGAGGGAAACCTAAAAATAAAAACTGCTACTGTAAACGAACGCTTCAACCTAGAAGAACAAAATTTGGTGAGCCAAGTGGGATTTGTGTACCGATCATTACCACCACGTATCATCAAGATTGGGTGAAAAAATATTTGCTGGTATTTCGGAAACTCGTAATTTCTTGGAAGCTAGGCATCCCCTTTCAATGAAAGTGCTTTTAACAGTATCTGCTTAGGGATTCTTGAAGAGGAAACAAATCATAGAGACAAAACTGAGAATTCCTTTATTTTGTCATTTTTCAAAGAGCTACTACAAACTATGCTGGATTTAGAGTTCCAAATTCATCTATCTATATATGAGAGAACAGAGGAAAACCAAAAAATATAAACTGCTACTGTAGACGAACGCTTCAACCTAGATAAGAAAATTTGGTGAGTCCAGTGGGATTTGTGTACTGATCATTACCAAGAGTATCATCAAGATTGGGTGAAAAAATATTTGCTGGTATTTGGGAAACTCGTTATTTCTAAGAAGCTTGGCAACCCCTCTCAATGAAAGTGCTTTTCCACAGTCTGTACCGAAGGCTACTTGAAGAGGAAACAACCATAGAGACAAAACTGAGAACTCCTTTATTTTGTCAAGTTTCAAAGTGCTACTACAAACCATGTTGGATTTAGAGTTAAAATTCATCTATCTATATAGGAGAAAACAGAGGGAAACCTAAAAGTAAAAATTGCTACTGTAAACGAACGCTTCAACCTAGAAGAACAAAATTTTTTGAGCCGAGTGGGATTTGTGTACAGATCATTAAAAACCACGTATCATCCAGATTGGGTGAAAAAATATTTGCTGGTATTTCGGAAACTCGTTATTTCTTAGAAGCGTGGCAACCCCTCTCAATGAAACTGCTTTTCCACAGTCTGTGCCTAGGGCTACTTGAAGAGGAAACAAACCATTGAGAAAAAACTGAGAACTCCTTTATTTTGTCAAGTTTCAAAGAGCTACTACAAACCATGTTGGATTTAGAGTTCCAAATTCATCTATCTATATAGGAGAGAACAGAAGGAAACCTAAATATAAAAACGACTACTGTAGATGAACGCTTCAACCTCAAAGAACAAAATTTGGTGAGCCAAGTGGGATTTGTGTACCGATCATTACCCCAAGTATCATCAAGATTAGGTAAATAAATATTTGCTGGTATTTCGGAAACTCGTTATTTATTAGAAGCTTGGCAACCCCTCTCAATGAAAGTGCTTTTCCACAGTCTGTGCCTAGGGCTACATGAAGAGGAAACAAACCTTTGAGACAAACTGAGAACTCCTTTATTTTGTCAAGTTTCAAAGAGCTACAACAAACCATGTTGGATTTAGAGTTCCAAATTCATCTATCTATATAGGAGAGAACAGAAGGTAACCTAAATATAAAAACGACTACTGTAGATGAACGCTTCAACCTCAAAGAACAAAATTTGGTGAGCCAAGTGGGATTTGTGTACCGATCATTACCACCAAGTATCATCAAGATTGGGTGAAAAAATATTTGCTGGTGTTTCGGAAACTCGTTATTTCTTGGAAGCTTCCCAACCCCTTTCAATGATAGTGCTTTTCCACAGTCTCTGCTTAGGGCTACTTGAAGAGGAAACAAACCATACAGACAAAAGTGAGAACTACTTTTTTTTGTCAAGTTTCAAAGAGCGACTACAAGCCATGTTGGATTTAGAGTTCCAAATTGATCTATTTTTATAGGAAAGAACAGAGGGAAACCTAAATATAAAAACTGATAGTGTAAACGAACGCTTCAACCTAGAAGAACAAAATTTGGTGAGCCAAGTGGGATTAGTGTCCTTGTCATTACCACCACGTATCATCAAGATTGGGTGAAAAAATATATGCTGGTATTTCGGAAACTCGTAATTTCTTGGAAGCTTGGCAACCCCTCTCAATGAAAATGCTTTTCCACAGTCTGTGCCTAGGCCACTAGAAGAGGAAACAACCACAGAGACAAAACTGAGAACTCCTTTATTTTGTCAAGTTTCAAAGAGCTACTACAATCCATGTTGGATTTAGAGTTCCAAATTCATCTATCTATATAGGAGAGAACAGAGGGAAACCTAAAAATATAAACTGCTACTGTAAACGAACGCTTCAACCTAGAAGTCCAAAATTTGGTGAGTCAAGTGGGATTTGTGTACATATCATTACCACCAAGTATCATCAAGATTGGGTGAAAAAATACTTGCTGGTATTTGGGAAACTCGTAATTTCTTGGAAGCTTGGCAACCCCTTTCAATGAAAGTACTTTTCCACAGTCTCTGCTTAGGGCTACTTGAAGAGGAAACAAATCATAGAGACAAAACGGAGAACTCCTTTATTTTGTCAAGTTTCAAAGAGCGACTACAAACCATGTTGGATTTAGAGTTCCAAATTCATCTATCTATGTAGGAGAGAACAGAGGGAAACCTAAATAAAAAAAACGACTACTGTAGACGAACGCTTCATCCTAGATGAACAGAATTTGGTGAGCCAAGTGGGATATGTGTCCTGATCATTACCACCACGTATCATCCCAATTGGGTGAAAAAATATTTGCTGGTATTTCGAAAACTCGTTATTTCTTAGAAGCTTGGCAAACCCTCTCAATGAAAATGCATTTCCACCTTATCTGCCCAGGGGAACTTGTAGAGGAAACAACCCATAGAGACAAAACTGAGAACTACTTTATTTTGTCAAGTTTCAAGAAGCTACTACAAACCATGTTGGATTTAGAGTTCCAAATTCATCTATCTATATAAAAGAGAATGGAGGGAAACCTAAAAATATAAACTGCTACTGTAAACGAACGCTTCAAACTAGAAGAACAAAATTTGGTGAGCCAAGTGGGATTTGTGTACTTGTAATTACCACCAAGTATCGTCATGATTGGGTGAAAAAATATTTGCTGGTATTTCGGAAACTCGTAATTTCTTGGAAGCTTGGCAACCCCTTTCAATGAAAGTGCTTTTCCACAGTCTCTGCTTAGGGCTACTTGAAGAGGAAACAAACCATAGAGACAAAACTGAGAACTACTTTATTTTGTCAAGTTTCAAAAAGCTACTCAAACCATGTTGGATTTAGAGTTCCAAATTCATCTATCTATATAGGAGAGAACAGAGTGAAACCTAAACATAAAAAATGCTACTGTAGAAGAACGCTTCAACCTAGAAGAAAAAAAATTGGTGAGCCTAGTGGGATTTGTGTACTTGTCATTACCACCAAGTATCATCAAGATTGGGTGTAAAAATATATGCTGGTATTTCGGAAACTCGTAATTTCTTGGAAGCTTGGCAAACCCATTGAATGAAAGTGCTTTTCCACAGTCTCTGCTTAGGGCTACTTGAAGAGGAAACAAATTATAGAGACACACCTGAAAACTACTTTATTTTGTCAAGTTTCAAATAGCTTCTGCAAACCATGTTGGATTTAGAGCTCCAAATTCATCTATCTACATAGGAAAGAACAGAGGGAAACCTAAACATAAAAACTGCTACTGTAGACGAACGCTTCAACCTAGAAGAAGAAAATTTGGTGAGCCAAGTGGGAATTGTGTACTGATCATTACTACCAAGTATCATCAAGATTGGGGGAAAAATATTTGCTGGAATTTCAGAAATTCATAATTTCTTGGAAGCTTGGCAAACCCTTTCAATGATAGTTCTTTTCCACAGTCTCTGCTTAGGGCTACTTGAAGAGGAAACAAATCATAAACACAAAACTGAGAATTCTTTTATTTTGTCAAGTTTCAAAGAGCTACTACAAACCATGTTGGACTTAGAATTCCAAATTCATCTATCTATATAGGAGAGAACAGAGGGAAACCTAAATATAAAAACAGCTACTGTAGATGAACGCTTCAACCTAGAAGAAGAAAATTTGGTGAGCCAAGTGGGATTAGTGTACTGATCATTACCACCAAGTATCATCAAGTTTGGGTGAAAAAATATTTCCTGTTTTTTCAGAAACTCGTTATTTCTTAGAAGCTTGGCAACCCCTCTCAATGAAAGTGCTTTTCCACAGTCTGTGCCTAGGGCTACTTGAAGACGGAACAAACCATAGAGACAAAACTGAGAACTACATTAATTTGTCAAGTTTCAAAGAGCTACTACAAAACATGTTGGAATTAGAGTTCCAAATATATCTATCTATATAGGAGAGAACAGAGTAAAACCTAAATATAAAAACTGCTACTGTAGACGAATGCTTAAACCTAGAAGAACAGAATTTGGTGAGCAAGTGGGATTTGTGTCCTGATCATTACCAAGAAGTGTCATCAAGATTGGGTGAAAAAATATTTGCTGGTATTTCGGAACTCGTTATTTCTTAGAAGCATGGCAACCCATCTCAATGAAATTGCTTTTCCATAATCTGTGCCTAGGGCTACTTGAAGAGGAAGCAAATCATAGAGACAAAACTGAGAACTACTCTAACTTGTCAAGTTTCAAAGAGCTACTACAAACCATGTTGGATTTAGAGTTCCAAATTCATCTATTTATATAGGAGAGAAGAGAGTGAAACCTGAAAATATAAACTGCTACTGTAAACGAACGCTTCAACCTAGAAGAACAAAATTTAGTGAGCCAAGTGGGATTTTTGTACTTGTCATTACCAAGACGTATCATCAAGTTTGGGTGAAAAAATATTTGCCGGTATTTCGGAAACGCGTAATTTCTTGGAAGCTTGGCAACCCCTTTCAATGAAAGTGCTTTTCCACAGTCATTGCTTAGGGCTACTTGAAGAGGAAACAAACGATAGAGACAAAACTGAGAACTACTTTATTTTCTCAAGTTTCAAAGAGCTACTAGAAACCATGTTGGATTTAGAGTTCCAAATTCATCTATCTATATAGGAGAGAACAAAGTGAAACCTAATAATAAAAACTGCTAATGCAAACGAACGCTTCAACATAGAAGAACAAAATTTGGTGAGTCAAGTGAGATTTGTGTACTGGTCATTACCACCATGTATCATGCAGGTTGGGTGAAAATATATTTGCTGGTATTTCGGAAACTCGTAATGTCTTGGAAGCTTGGAAACCCCTTTCAATGAAAGTGCTTTTACGCAGTCTCTGCTTAGGGCTACTTGAAGAGGAAACAAATCATAAAGACAAAACTGAGAACTACTTTTTTTTGTCAAGTTTCAAAGAGCTACTACAAACCATGTTGGATTTAGAGTTCCAAATTCATCTATCTATATAGGAGAGAACAGAGGGAAACCTAAGTATAAAAACTGCTACTGTAGACGAACGCTTCAACCTAGAAGAACAAAATTTGGTGACCCATGTGGGATTTGTGTAGTGATCATTCCCACCACGTATTATCAAGATTGGGTGAAAAAATATTTGCTGGTATTTCAGAAACTCGTTATTTCTTAGAAGCTTGGCAACCACTCTCAATGAAAGTGCTTCTCCAAAGTCTGTGCCTAGGGCTATTGAAGAGGAAAAAAACCATAGAGACAAAACTGCAAACTCCTTTATTTTGTCACGTTTCAAAGAGCTACTACAAACCATGTTGGATTTAGAGTTCCAAATTCATCTATATATAAAGGAGAGAACAGAGGGAAACCTAAATATAAAAATGACTACTGTAGACGAACGCTTCAACCTAGAAGAACAAAATTTGGTGAGCCAAGTGGGATTTGTGTATTGATCATTACCACCAAGTATCATCAAGATTGGGTGAAAAAATATTTGCTGGTATTTCGGAAACTCGTTATTGCTTAGAAGCTTGGCAACCACTCACAATGAAAGTGCTTTTCCAAAGTCTGTGCCTAGGGCTACTTGAAGAGGAAAAAAAACATAGAGACAAAACTGAGAACTCCTTTATTTAGTCACGTTTCAAAGAGCTACTACAAACCATATTGGATTTAGATTTCCAAATTCATCTATCTACATAGGAGAGAACAGAGTGAAACCTAAGAATAAAAACTGCTACTGTAAACGAACGCTTCAGCCTAGAAGAACAAAATTTGGTGAGCCAAGTGTGATTTGTGTACTTGTCATTAGCACCAGGTATCATCCAGATTCGGTGAAAAAATATTTGCTGGTATTTCGGAAACTCGTAATTTCTTGGAAGCTTGGCAACCCCTTTCAATGAAAGTGCTTTTCCACAGCCTCTGCTTAGGGCTACTTGAAGAGGAAACGAACCATAGAGACAAAACTGAGAACTCCTTTATGTTGTTAAATTTCAAAGAGCTACTACAAACCATGTTGGATTTAGAGTTCCAAATTCATCTACCTATATAGGAGAGAACAGAGGGAAACCTAAATATAAAAATGACTACTGTAGACCAACGCTTCAACCTAGAAGAACAAAATTTGGTGAACCAAGTGGGATTTGGGTACTGATCATTACCACCAAGTATCATCAAGATTGGGTGAAAAAATATTTGCTGGTATTTCGGAAACTCGTTATTTTTTAGAAGGTTGGCAACCCCTCTCAATGAAATTGCTTTTCCACAGTCTCTGTTTGGGCTACATGAAGAGGAAACAAACTATAGAGACAAAACTGAGAACTACTTTATTTTATCAAGTTTCAAAGAGCTACTACAAACCATGTTGGATTTAGAGTTTCAAATTCAACTATCTATATAGGAGAAAACAGAGGGAAACCTAAATATAAAAACTGCTACTGTAGATGAACGCTTAAACCTAGAAGAACAAAATTTGGTGAGCCAAGTGGGATTTGTGTACTTGTCATTACCACCAAGTATCATCAGGATTGGGTGAAAAAGTATATGCTGTTATTCGGAAACTCTTAATTTCTTGGAAGCTTGGCAAGCCCTTTCAATGAAAGGGCTTTTCCACAGTCTCTGCTTAGGGCTAATTGAAGAAAAAACAAATTATAGAGAAAAACCTGAGAACTCCTTTATTTTTTCAAGTTTCAAAGAGCTACTAGAAACCATGTTGGATTTAGAGTTCCAAATTCATCTATCTACATAGGAGAGAACAGAGTGAAACCTAAACATAAAAACTGCTACTGTAGACGAACGCTTCAACCTAGAAGACAAAAATTTGTTGAGCCAAGTGGGATTTGTGTACTGATCATTACCACCACGTATCATCCACATTGGGTGAAAAAATATTTGCTGGTATTTCGGAAACTCGTAATTTCTTGGAAGCTTGGCATCTCCTTTCAATGAAAGTGCTTTTCCACAGTCTCTGCTTAGGGCTACATGAATAGGAAATGAACCATAGTGACAAAACTGAGAACTCCTTAATTTTGTCAAATTTCAAGAGCTACTACAAACCATGTTGGATTTAGAGTTCCAAATTTATCCATCTATATAGGAGAGAACAGAGGGAAACCTAAATATAAAAACGAATACTGTAGTAACGCTTCAACCTAGAAGAACAAAATTTGGTGAGCCAAGTGGTATTTGTGTACTGATCATTACCAGCAAGTATCATCAAGATTGGGTGAAAAAATATTTGCTGGTATTTCGGAAACTCGTCATTTCATAGAAGCTTGGCAAACCCTCTCAATGAAAGTGCTTTTCCACAGTCTGTGCCTAGGCCAATTGAAGAGGAAACAAACCAGAGAGACACAACTGAAAACTCCTTTATTTTGTCAAGTTTCAAAGAGCTACTAGAAACAATGTTGGATTTAGAGTTCCAAATTCATCTATCAATATAGGAGAGAACATAGGGAAACCTAAAATAAAAACTGCTTCTGTAAACGAATGCTTCAATCTAGAAGAACAAAATTTGGTGGGCCAAGTGGGATTTGTGTCCTTTTCATTACGACCACGTATCATCCAGATTGGGTTAAATATATTTGCTGGTATTTCGGAAACTCGCTATTTTTAAGAAGCTTGGCAACCCCTCTCAATATAAGTGCTTTTCCACATTCTCTGCTTAGGTCTACTTTAAGAGGAAACAAACCATAGAGACAAAATTGAGAACTACTTTATTTTGTGAAGTTTCAAAGAGCTACTACAAACCATGTTGGATTTAGACTTCCAAATTCATCTATCTATATAGGAGAGAACAGAGGGAAACCGAAAAATATAAACTGCTACTGTAAACGAACGCTTCAACTTAGAAGAACAAAATTTGGTGACTCAAGTGAGATTTGTGTACCGATCATTACCACCAAGTATCATCAAGATTGGGTGAAAAAATATTTGCTGGTATTTCGGAAACTTGTTATTTCTTGGAACCTTGGCAACCCCTTTCAATGAGAGTGCTTTTCCACAGTCTGTGCCTATGTCTAATTGAAGAGGAAACTAACCATAGAGACAAAACTAAGAACTACTTCATTTTGTCAAGTTTCAAAGAGCTACAACAAACCATGTTGGATTTAGAGTTCCAAATTCATCTATCTATATAGGAGAGAACAGAGTGAAACCTAAATATAAAAACTGCTACTGTAGACGAAAGCTTAAATCTAGAAGAACAAAATTTGGTGACCCCAGTGGCAGTTGTGTACTGATTATTAGCACCAAGTACCATCAAGATTGGGTGAAAAAATATTTGCTGGTATTTCGGAAACTCTTAATTTCTTGGAAGCTTGGCAAGCCCTTTCAATGAGAGTGCTTTTCCACAGTCTGTGCCTATGGCTAATTGAAGAGGAAAGAAATCATTGAGACAAAACTTAGAACTACTTTTTTTTCAAGTTTCAAAGAGCTACTACAAACCATGTTGGATTTAGAGTTCCAAATTCATCTATCTATATAGGAGAGAACAGAGGGAAACCTAAATATAAAAACTGCTTCTGTAGACGAACGCTTCAACCTAGAAGAACAAAATTTGGTGAGCCAAGTGGGATTTGTGTACTTGTCATTACCACCACCTATCATCAAGATTGTGTGAAAAAATATTTGTTGGTATTTCGGAAACTTGTAATTTCTTGGTAGCTTGGCAACCCCTCTCAATGAAAGTGCTTATCCACAGTCTGTGCGTAAGGCCACTTGAAGAGGAAACAAACCATAGGGACAAAACTGAGAACTCCTTTATTTTGTCAAGTTTTAAAGAGCTACTACAAACCATGTTGGATTTAGAGCTCCAAATTCAACTATCTATATAGAAGAGAACAGAGTGAAACCTAAATATAAAAACAGCTACTGTAGATGAACGCTTCAAACTAGAAGAACAAAATTTGGTGAGCCAAGTGGGATTTGTATACTGATCATTACCACCAAGTATCATCAAGTTTGGGTGAAAAAATATTTTCTGTTTTTTCAGAAACTCGTTATTTCTTAGAAGATTGGCAACCCCTCTCAATGAAAGTGCTTTTCCACAGTCTGTGCATAGGGCTACTTGAAGACGGAACAAACCATAGAGACAACTGAGAACTACTTTAATTTGTCAAGTTTCAAAGAGCTACTACAAACCATGTTGGATTTAGAGTTCCAAATTCATCTATCTATATAGGAGAGAAGAGAGTGAAACCTGAAAATATAAACTGCTACTGTAAACGAACGCTTCAACCTAGAAGAAGAAAATTTAGTGAGCCAAATGGGATTTGTGTACTTGTCATTACCAAGAAGTATCATCAAGTTTGCCTGAATAAATATTTTCCGGTATTTCGGAAACGCGTAATTTCCTGGAAGCTTGGCAACCCCTTTCAATGAAAGTGCTTTTCCACAGTCATTGCTTAGGGCTACTTGAAGAGGAAACAAATGATAGAGACAAAACTGAGAACTACTTTATTTTCTCAAGTTTCAAAGAGCTACTAGAAACCATGTTGCATTTTGAGTTCCAAATTCATCTATCTATATAGGAGAGAACAGAGGGAAACCTAAAAATAAAAACTGCTACTGTAAACGAACACTTCAACATAGAAAGACAAAATTTGGAGAGCCAAGTGGGATTTGTGTACCGATCATTACCACCACGTATCATCAAGATTGGGTGAAACAATATTTGCTGGTATTTCGGAAACTCGTTATTTCTTAGAAGCTTGGAAACCCCTCTCAATGAAAGTGCTTTTCCACAGTCTGTGTCTAGGGCTACTTGAAGAGGATACAAACCATACGGAAAAAAACTGAGAACTCCATTATTTTGTCAAGTTTCAAAGAGCTACTACAAACCATGTTGGATTTAGAGTTCCAAATTCATCTATCTATATAGGAGAGAACAAAGTGAAACCTAATAATAAAAACTGCTAATGCAAACGAACGCTTCAACATAGAAGAACAAAATTTGGTGAGTCAAGTGGGATTTGTGTACTGGTCATTACCACCATGTATCATCCAGGTTGGGTGAAAATATATTTGCTGGTATTTCGAAAACTCGTAATGTCTTGGAAGCTTGGAAACCCCTTTCAATAAAGTGCTTTTCTGCAGTCTCTGCTTAGGGCTACTTGAAGAGGAAACAAATCATAAAGACAAAACTGAGAACTACTTTTTTTGTCAAGTTTTAAAGAGCTACTATAAACCATGTTGGATTTATCGTTCCAAAATGATCTATCTATAAAGGAGAGAACAGAGTGAAACCTAAATATAAAAACTGCTACTGTAGGAGAACACTTAAACCTAGAAGAACAAAATTTGGTGAGCCAAGTGGGATTTTTGTACCGATCATTACCACCTCGTATCATCAAGATTGGGTGAAAAAATATTTGCCTGTATTTCAGAAACTCGTAATTTCTTGGAAGCTTGGCAACCCGTTTCAATGAAAGTGCTTTTCCACAGTCTCTGTTTAGGGCTACTTGAAAAGGAAACAAACCATAGAGACAAACCTGAGAACTACTTCTTTTTTGTCAAGTTTCAAAGAGCGACTACAAACCATGTTGGATTTAGAGTTCCAAATTCATCTGTCTATATACTAGAGAACAGAGGGAAACCTAAATATAAAAACGAATACTGTAGACGAACGCTTCAACCTAGAAGAACAAAATTTGGTGAGCCAAGTGGTATTTGTGTACTGATCATTACCACCAAGTATCATCAAGATTGGGTGAAAAAATATTTGCTGGTATTTCAGAAACTCGTTATTTCTTAGAAGCTTGGCAACCACTCTCAATGAAAGTACTTCTCCAAGTCTGTGCCTAGGGCTATTGAAGAGGAAAAAAACCATAGAGACAAAACTGCAAACTCCTTTATTTTGTCTCGTTTCAAAGAGCTACTACAAACCATGTTGAATTTAGAGTTCCAAATTCATCTATATATAAAGGAGAGAAGAGAGGGAAACCTAAATATAAAAATGACTACTGTAGACCAACGCTTCAACCTAGAAGAACAAAATTTGGTGAGCCAAGTGGGATTTGTGTACTTGTCATTAGCACCACGTATCATCCAGATTCGGTGAAAAAATATTTGCTGGTATTTCGGAAACTCGTAATTTCTTGGAAGCTTGGCAACCCCTTTCAATGAAAGTGCTTTTCCACAGTCTCTGCTTAGGGCTACTTGAAGAGGAAACGAACCATAGAGACAAAACTGAGAACTCCTTTATGTTGTTAAATTTCAAAGAGCTACTACAAGCCATGTTGGATTTAGAGTTCCAAATTCATCTACCTATATAGGAGAGAACAGAGGGAAACATAAATATAAAAATGACTACTGTAGACCAACGCTTCAACCTAGAAGAACAAAATTTGGTGAGCCAAGTGGGATTTGTGTACTGATCATTACCACCAAGTATCATCAAGATTGGGTGAAAAAATATTTGCTGGTATTTCGGAAACTCGTTGTTTTTTAGAAGGTTGGCAACCCCTCTCAATGAAATTGCTTTTCCACAGTCTCCGTTTGGGCTACATGAAGAGGAAACAAACTATTGAGACAAAACTGAGAACTACTTTATTTTATCAACTTTCAAAGAGCGACTACAAACCATGTTGGATTTAGAGTTCCAAATTCAACTATCTATATAGGACAGAACAGAGTGAAACCTAAATATAAAAACTGCTACTGTAGACGAACACTTAAACCTAGAAGAACAAAATTTGGTGTGCCAAGTGGGATTTGTTTACTTGTCATTGCCACCAAGTATCATCAGGATTGGGTGAAAAAATATATGCGGTTATTCGGAAACTCGTTATTTCTTGGAAGCTTGGCAACCCCTTTCAATGAAAGGGCTTTTCCACAGTCTCTGCTTAGGGCTAATTGAAGAGGAAACAAATTATAGAGAAAAACCTGAGAACTCCTTTATTTTTTCAATTTTCAAATATCTACTACAAACCATGTTGGATTTAGAGTTCCAAATTCATCTATCTACATAGGAGAGAACAGAGTGAAACCTAAACATAAAAACTGCTACTGTAGATGAACGCTTCAACCTAGAAGACAAAAATTTGTTGAGCCAAGTGGGATTTGTGTACCGATCATTACCACCACGTATCATCCACATTGGGTGAAAAAATATTTGCTGGTATTTCGGAAACTCGTAATTTCTTGGAAGCTTGGCAACCCCTTTCAATGATAGTGCTTTTCCACAGTCTCTGCTTAGGGCTACTTGAATAGGAAACGAACCATGAAGACAAAACTGAGAACTCCTTTATTTTGTCAAATTTCAAAGAGCTACTACAAACCATGTTGGATTTAGAGTTCCAAATTCATCTATCTATATAGGAGAGAACAGAAGGAAACTGAAAAATAAAAACTGCTCATGTAAACGAAAGCTTCAACCTAGAAGAACAAAATGTGGTGAGCCTAGTGGGATTTGTGTACTTATGATTAGCACCACGTATCATCCAGACTGGGTGAAAAAATATTTGCTGGTATTTCGGAAACTCGTAATATCTTGGAAGCTTGGCAACCGCTTTCAATGAAATTGCTTCTCCAAAGTCTGTGCCTAGGGCTATTGAAGAGGAAAAAAATCATAAAGACAAAACTTTGAACTCCTTTATTTTGTCACGCTTCAAAGAGCTACTACAAACCATGTTGGATTTAGAGTTCCAAAATCATCTATCTATATAGGAGAGAACAGAGGGAAACCTAAGTATAAAAACTGCTACTGTAGACGAACGCTTCAACCTAGAAGAACAAAATTTGGTGACTCAAGTGGGATTTGTGTACTGATCATTACTACCAAGTATCATCAAGATTGGGTAAAAAAAATATTTGCTGGTATTTCGGAAACTCGTTATTTCATAGAAGTTTGGCAACACCTCTCAATGAAAATGCTTTTCCACAGTCTCTGCATAGGGCTACTTGAAGAGGAAACAAACCATAGAGACAAAGCTGCGAACTACTTTTTTTGTCAAATTTCAAAGTGCTACTACAAACCATGTTGTATTTAGAGTTCCAAATTAATCTATGTATATAGAGAGAACAGAGGGAACCCTAAAAATAAAAACTGCTACTGTAAACGAACGCTTAATCCTAGAAGAACAAAATTTGGTGAGCCAAGTGGGATTTGTGTACCGATCATTAATTCCACGTATCATCAAGATAGGGTGAAAAAATATTTGCTGGTATTTCGAAAACTCGTAATTCCTTGGAAGCTTGGCAACCCCTCTCAATGAAAGTGGTTTTCCACAGTCTGTGCTTAGCGCTACTTGAAGAGGAAACAAATTATAGAGACAAAAACTGAGAACTCCTTTATTTTGTCAAGTTTCAAAGAGCTACTACAAACCATGTTGGATTTAGAGTTCCAAATTCATATATCCACATAGGAGAGAACATAGTGAAACCTAAACATAAAAACTACTATTGTAGACGAACGCCTCAACCTAGAAGAACAAAAAGTGGTGAGCTAAGTGGGATTTGTGTACTGATCGTTACCACCAAGTATCATCAAGATTGGGAAAAAATATTTGCTGTTATTTGGGAAACTCGTAATTTCTTGGAAGCTTGGCAACCCCTCTCAATGAAAAGTGCTTTTCCACAGTCTGTGCCTACTGCTACTTGAATATTAAACAAACCATAAACACAAAACTGAGAACCCCGTTATTTTGCCAAGTTTCAAAGAGCTACTACAAACCATGTGGATTTAGAGTTCCAAATTCATCTATCTATATAGGAGAGAACAGAGGGAAACCTAAAAATATAAACTGCTACTGTAAACGAACGCTTCAACCTAGAAGAACAAAATTTGTTGAGCCAAGTGGGATTTGTCTACCGATCATTACCACCATGTATCATCAAGATTGGGTGAAAAAATATTTGATGGTATTTCGGAAACTCGTTATTTCTTAGAAGCTTGGCAACCCCTTTCAATGAATGTGCTTTTCCAAAGTCTATGCTTAGGGCTACTTGAAGAGGAAACAAACCATAGAGACAAAACTGAGAACTACTTTTTTTGTCAAGTTTCAAAGAGCTAGTACAAACCATGTTGGATTTAGAGTTCCAAATTCAGCTATCGATATAGGAGAGAACAGAGGGAAACCTAAAAATATAAACTGCTACTTTAAACGAATGCTTCAAACTAGAAGAACAAAATTTGGTGAGTCAAGTGGGATTTCTTACCGATCATTACCACCAAGTATCAACAAGATTGGGTGAAAAAATATTTGCTGGTTTTTCGAAAACTCATTATTTCTTAGAGGCGTGGCAACCCCTCTCAATGAAAGTGCTTTTCCACACTCTGTGCCTAGGGCTACTTGAAGAGGAAACAAACCATAGAGACAAAACTGAGAACTACTTTATTTTGTCATGTTTCAAAGAGCTACTACAAAAAATGTTTTATTTAGAGTTCCAAATTCATGTATCTATATAAGAGAGAACAGAGTGAAACCTACCTATAAAATCTGCTAGTGTAGTCAAATGCTTCAACCTAGAAGAACACAATTTGGTGAGCCAAGTGGGATTTGTTTACTGATCATTACCACGTATCATTAAGATTGGGTGAAAAAATATTTGCTGGTATTTCGGAAACTCGTAATCTCTTGGAAGCTTGGCATCCCCTTTCAATGAAAGTGCTTTTCCACAGTCTCTGCTTAGGGCTACTTGAAGACGAAACAAATCATAGAGACAAAACTGAGAACTACTTTCTATTGTCAAGTTTCAGAGAGCTAATTCAAACCATGTTGGATTTAGAGTTCCAAATTCATCTATCTATATAGGAAAGAACAGAGGGAAACCTAAAAATATAAACTGCTACTGTAAACGAACGTTTCAACCTAGAAGAACAAAATTTGGTGAGCCCAGTGGATTTGTGTACTGATTATTACCACCAAGTATCATCAAGATTGGGTGAAAAAGTATTTGCTGGTATTTCGGAAACTCGTTATTTCTTGGAAACTTGGCAACCCCTTTCAATGAAAGTGCGTTTCCACAGTCTGTGCCTAGGTTTACTTGAAAAGGAAACAACCCATAGAGACAAAACTGAGAACTACTTTATTTTGTCAAGTTTCAAAGAGCTACTACAAACGACGTTGGATTTAGAGTTCCAAATTCATCTATCTTTATAAGAGAGAACAGAGTGAAACCTACATATAAAATCTGCTACTGTAGACGAACGCTTCAACCTAGAAGAACACAATTTGGTGAGCCAAGTGGTTTTTCTGTACTGATCATTACCACCAAGTGTCATCAAGATTGGGTGAAAAAATATTTGCTGGTATTTCGGAAACTCGTAATATCTTGGAAGCTTTTCCAACCCCTTTCAATGAAATTGCTTCTCCAAAGTCTGTGCCTAGGGCTATTGAAGAGGAAAAAAATCATAGAGACAAAACTGGGAACTCTTTTATTTTGTCACGCTTCAAAGAGCTTCTACAAACCATGTTGGATTTAGAGTTCCAAAATCATCTATCTATATAGGAGAGAACAGAGGGTAACCTAAGTATAAAAACTGCTACTGTAGACGAACGCTTCAACCTAGAAGAACAAAATTTGGTGACTCAAGTGGGATTTGTGTACTGATCATTACTACCAAGTATCATCAAGATTGGGTAAAAAAAATATTTGCTGGTATTTCGGAAACTCGTTATTTCATAGAACTTTGGCAACACCTCTCAATGAAAATGCTTTTCCACAGTCTCTGCATAGGGCTACTTGAAGAGGAAACAAACCATAGAGACAAAGCTGCGAACTACTTTTTTTGTCAAATTTCAAAGTGCTACTACAAACCATGTTGTATTTAGAGTTCCAAATTAATCTATGTATATAGAGAGAACAGAGGGAAACCTAAAAATAAAATCTGCTACTGTAAACGAACGCTTAATCCTAGAAGAACAAAATTTGGTGAGCCAAGTGGGATTTGTGTACCGATCATTAATTCCACGTATCATCAAGATAGGGTGAAAAAATATTTGCTGGTATTTCGAAAACTCGTAATTCCTTGGAAGCTTGGCAACCCCTCTCAATGAAAGTGGTTTTCCACAGTCTGTGCTTAGCGCTACTTGAAGAGAAAACAAATTATAGAGACAAAACTGAGAACTCCTTTATTTTGTCAAGTTTCAAAGAGCTACTACAAACCATGTTGGATTTAGAGTTCCAAATTCATATATCTACATAGGAGAGAACATAGTGAAACCTAAACATAAAAACTACTACTGTAGACGAACGCCTCAACCTAGAAGAACAAAAAGTGGTGAGCTAAGTGGGATTTGTGTACTGATCGTTACCACCAAGAATCATCAAGATTGGGAAAAAAATATTTGCTGTTATTTGGGAAACTCGTAATTTCTTGGAAGCTTGGCAACCCCTCTCAATGAAAGTGCTTTTCCAGAGTCTGTGCCTACTGCTACTTGAATATTAAACAAACCATAAACACAAAACTGAGAACCCCGTTATTTTGCCAAGTTTCAAAGAGCTACTACAAACCATGTTGGATTTAGAGTTCCAAATTCATCTATCTATATAGGAGAGAACAGAGGGAAACCTAAAAATATAAACTGCTACTGTAAACGAACGCTTCAACCTAGAAGAACAAAATTTGGTGAGCCAAGTGAGATTTGTCTACCGATCATTACCACCATGTATCATCAAGATTGGGTGAAAAAATATATGATGGTATTTCGGAAACTCGTTATTTCTTAGAAGCTTGGCAACC
>NW_027516573.1:0-56751 GCF_048772815.1 Callospermophilus lateralis | reverse complement strand
AAAACTGAGAACTCCTTTATTTTTCAAGTTTCAAAGAGCTACTACAAACCATATTGGATTTAGAGTTCCAAATTCATCTATCTATGTAGGAGAGAACAGAGTGAAACCTAAATATAAAAACTGCTACTGTAGACGAACGTTTCAACCTAGAAGAACAAAATTTGGTGAGCCAAGTGGGATTTGTGTACTGATCTTCACCACCAAGTATCATCAAGATTGGTGAATAAATATTTGCTGGTAATTCGGAAACTCGTTATTTCTTAGAAGTTTGGCAACCCCACTCAATGAAAGTGCTTTTCCACAGCCTGTTCCTAGGGGTACTTGAAGAGGAAACAAACCATTGAGACAAAACTGAGAACTCCTTTATTTTGTCAACTTTTAAAGAGCCACTACAAACCATGTTGGATTTAGAGTACCAAATTCATCTATATATAGGACAGAACAGAGGGAAACCTAAATATAAAAACTGCTACAGTAGAGGAACGCTTCAACCTAGAAGAACAAAATTTTGTGAGCCAAGTGGGATTTGTGTACCGATCATCACCACCAAGTATCATCAAGATTCGGTGAAAAAATATTTGCTGGTATTTGGGAAACTCGTAATTTTTTGGAAGCTTGGCAATCCCTTTCAATGGAAGTGCTTTTCCATAGTCTCTGCTTAGGGCTAAATGAAGAGGAAACAAATAATAGAGACGAAACTGAGAACTCCTTTACTTTGTCAAGTTTCAAAGAGCTACTACAAACCATATTGGATTTAGAATTCCAAATTCATCTATCTATATAGGAGAGACAGAGTTAAACCTAAATATGAAAACTGCTACTGTAGACGAACGCTTCAACCTGGAAGAACAAAATGTGGTAAGCCAAGTGCGATTTGTGTAGTGATCATTACCACCATGTGTCATAAAGATTGCGTGAAAAAATATTTGCTGGTATTTCGGAAACTCGTTATTTCTAAGAAGCTTGGCAACCCCTCTCAATGAAAGTGCTTTTCCACAGTCGGTGCCTAGGGCTACTTGAAGAGGAAACAATCCATAGGGACAAAACTGAGAACTCCTTTATTTTGTCAAGTTTCAAAGAGCTACTACAAACCATGTTGAATTTAGAGTTCCAAATTCATCTATCCACATAGAAGAGAACAGAGTGAAACCTAAATATAAAAACTGCTACTGTAGACGAACGCTTCAACCTGGAAGAACAAAATGTGGTAAGCCAAATGGGATTTGTGTACTGCTGATTACCACCAAGTATCATCAAGATTGGGTGAAAAAATATTTGCTGGTATTTCGGAAACTCGTAATTTCTTGGAAGCTTGGCAACCCCTCTCAATGAAAGTGCTTTTCCACAGTCACTGCTTAGGGCTACTTGAAGCGGAAACAAACCATAGAGACAAAACTGAGAACTCCTTTATATTGTCAAGTTTCAAAGAGCTACTACAAACCATGTTGGATTTAGAGTTCCAAATTCATCTTTCTATATAGGAGAGAACAGAGTGAAACCTAAAAATAAAAACTGCTACTGAAAACGAACGCTTCACCCTAGAAGAACAAAATTTGGTGAGTCAAGTGGGATTTGTGTACCAATCATTAACAGCAAGTATCATCAAGATTGGGTGAAAAAATATTTGCTGGTATTTCGGAAACTCGTAATTTCTTGGAAGCTTGGCAACCTCTCAAAGAAAGTGCTTTTCCACCTTTTGTGCCTGGGGCTACTTGAAGAGGAAACAAACCATAGAGACAAAACTGAGAACTCCTTTATTTCGTCAAGTTTCAAGGAGCCATTACGAACCATGTTGTATTTAGAGTTCCAAATTCATCTTTCTATATAAAGGGAACAGAGTGAAACCTAAACATAAAAACTGCTACTGTAAACGAACGCTTCAACGTAGAAGAACAGAAATTGTTGAGCCAAGTGGGATTTGTAGACTTGTCATTACAACCACGTATCATCAAGATTGGGTGAAAAAACATTTGCTGGTGTTCCGGAAACTCGTTATTTCTTAGAAGCTTGGCAACCCCTCTCAATGAAAGTGCTTTTCCACAGTCTGTAGCTAGGACTACTTGAAGAGGAAACAAAACATAGAGATAAAACTGAGAACTACTTTATTTTGTCAAGTTTCAAAGAGCTACTGCAAACCATACTGGATTTAGAGTTCCAAATTCATCTAGCTATATAGCAGAGAACAGAGTGAAACCTAAACATAAAAACTGCTACTGTAGACGAACGCTTCAACCTAGAAGAACAAAATTTGGTGAGCCAAGTGGGATTTGTGTACTGATCATTTCCACCAAGTATTATCAAGATTGGGTGAAAAAATATTTGCTGGTATTTCAGAAACTCGTTATTTTTTAGAAACTTGGCAACCCCTCACAATGAAATGCTTTTCCACAGTCTGTGCCTAGGGCTACTTGAAGAGGAAACAAACCATAGAGACAAAACTGAGAACTCTTTTATTTTGAGAAGTTTCAAAGAGCTACTACAAACCATGTTGGATTTAGAGTTCCAAATTCATTTATCTATACAGGAGAGAACAGAGTGAAACCTAAAAATAAAAACTGCTACTGTAGACGAACGCTTCAACCTACAAGAACAAAATTTGTTGAGCAAAGTGGGATTTGTGTACCGATCTTTACCACCATGTATCATCAACATTGGGTGACAAAATATTTGCTGGTATTTCGGAAACTCGTAATTTCTTGGAAGCTTGGCCACCCCTTCAATGAAAGTGCTTTTCCACAGTCACTGCTTAGGGCTACAGGAAGCGGAAACAAATTATAGATAAAAAACTGAGAACTCCTTTATTTTGACAAGTTTCAAAGAGCTACTATAAAAGATGTTTGATTTAGGGTTCCAACTTCATCTATCTATATATGAGGGAAGACAGTGAGACCTACATATAAAAACTGGTGCTGTTGATGAACGCTAAGACCTAGAAGAACATAATTTGGTGAGCCAAGTGGGATTTGTGTACTGATCATTACCACCACGTATCATCACGATTGGGTGAAAAAATATTTGCTGGTATTTCGGAAACTCGTAATTTTTTGGAAGCTTGGCAACACCTTTCAATGAAAGTGCTTTTCCACAGTCCCTGCTTATGGCTATTGAAGAGGAACAAAACCATAGAGACTGACCTGAGAACTCCTTAATTTTGTCAAGTTTCAAAGTGCTACTACAAACCATGTTGGATTTAGAGTTCCAAATTTATCTCTCTATACAGGAGAGTATAGAGTGAAACCTACATATAAAAAGTGCTAGTGTAGACGAACGCGTCAACGTAGAAGAACAAAATTTGGTGAGCCAAGTGGGATTTGTGTACTGATCATTGCCACCAAGTATCATCAAGATTGGATGAAAAAATATTTGCTGGTATTTCGGAAACTCGTTATTTCTTAGAAGCTTGGCAACCCCTATCAATGAAAGTGCTTTTCCACAGTCTCTGCCTAGGGCTACTTGAAGATGAAACAAACCATAGAGACAAAACTAGGAACCCGTTTATTTTGTCAAGTTTCAAAGAGCTACTACAAACCACGTTGGATTTAGAGTTCCAAATTCATCTATCTGTATAGGAGAGAACAGAGGGAAACCTAAATATAACAACTTCTACTGTAGACGAACGCTTCAACCTAGAAGAACAAAAATTCGTGAGCCAAGTGGTATTTGTGGACCGATCATCACCACCAAGTATCATCAAGATTGGGTGAAAAAGTATTTGCTGGTATTTCAGAAACTCGTTATTTTTTAGAAGCTTGGCAACCCCTCTCAATGAAAGTGCTTTTCCACAGTCTGTGCCTAGGGATACTTGAAGAGGAAACAAACCATAGAGACAAAACTGAGAACTCTTTTATTTTGACAAGTTTCAAAGAGCTACTGCAAACCATGTTGGATTTAGAGTTCCAAATTCATTTATCTATATAGGAGAGAACAGAGTGAAACCTAAAAATAAAAACTGCTACTGTAGACGAACACTTCAACCAAGAAGAACAAAATTTGGTGAGCCACGTGGGATTTGTGTACTTGTCCTTACCACCAAGTATCATCAATATTGGGTGAAAAAATATTTGCTGGTAATTCGGAAACTCGTAATTTCTTAGAAGCTTGGCAACCCCTCTCAATGAAAGTGCTTTTCCACTGTCAGTGCCTAGGGCTACTTAAATAGGAAACAATCCATAGATACAAAACTGAGACCTCCTTTATTTTGTCTAGTTTCAAAGAGCTACTACAAACCATGTTGGATTTAGAGTTCCAAATTTATCTATCTATATAGGAGAGAACAGTGTGAAACCTAAAAATAAAAACTGCTACTGTAAACGAATGCTTCAAACTAGAAGAACAAAATTTGGTGAGCCAAGTGGGATTTGTGTACTGATGATTACCACCAAGTATCATCAAGATTGGGTGAAAAAATATTTGCTGGTATTTTGGAAACTCGTTGTTTCTTAGAAGCTTGGCGACCCCTCTCAATGAAAGTGCTTTTCCACAGTCTGTGCCTAGGGCTACTTGAAGAGGAAACAAACCATAAAGACAAAACTGAGAACTCCTTTATTTTCTCAAGTTTCAAAGAGCTACTACAAACCATGTTGGATTTAGAGTTCCAAATTCATCTATCTATATAGCAGAGAACAGAGTGAAACCTAAATATAAAAACTGGTACTGTAGATGAACGCTTAAACCTAGAAGAACAAAATTTGGTGAGCCAAGTGGGATTTGTGTACCGATCTTTACCACCACGTTTCATCAACATTTGGTGACAAAATATTTGCTGGTATTTTGGAAACTCGTAATTTCTTGGAAGCTTGGCCACCCCTTCAATGAAACTGCTTTTCCACAGTCTCTGCTTAGGGCTACATGAAGCAGAAACAAATCATAGATACAAAACTGAGAACTCCTTTATTTTGACAAGTTTCAAAAAGCTACTATAAAAGATGTTTGATTTAGGGTTCCAAATTCATCTATCTATATAAGAGAGAAGACAGTGAAACCTACATATAAAAACTGGTGCTGTTGACGAACGCTAAGACCTAGAAGAACATAATTTGGCGAGCCAAGTGGGATTTGTGTACTGATCATTACCACCACGTATCATCACGATTGGGTGAAAAAAATATTTGCTGGTATTTCGGAAACTCGTAATTTTTTGGAAGCTTGGCAACACCTTTCAATGAAAGTGCTTTTCCACAGTCCCTGCTTAGGGCTACTTGAAGATGAAACAAACCATAGAGACAAAAATAGGAACTCCTTTATTTTGTCAAGTTTCAAAGAGCTACTACAAACCACGTTGGATTTCGAGTTCCAAATTCATCTATCTGTATAGGAGAGAACAGAGGGAAACCTAAATATAACAACTTCTACTGTAGACGAACGATTCAACCTAGAAGAACAAAAATTGGTGAGCCAAGTGGGATTTGTGGAACGATCATCACGACGAAGTATCATCAAGATTGGGTGAAAAAATATTTGCTGGTATTTCAGAAACTCGTTATTTTTTAGAAGCTTGGCAACCCCTCTCAATGAAAGTGCTTTTCAACAGTCTGTGCCTAGGGCTACTTGATGATGAAACAAACCATAGAGACAAACCTAGGAACCCCTTTATTTTGTCAAGTTTCAAAGAGCTACTGCAATCCATATTGGATTTAGAGTTCCAAATTTATCTATCTATATAGGAGAGAACAGAGTGAAACCTAAATATAAAATCTGCTACTGTAGACGAACGTGTCAACCTAGAATAATAAAATTTGGTGAGCCAATTTGGATTTGTGGACCGCTCATCACCACCAAGTATCATCAAGATTGTTTGAAAAAATATTTGCTGGTATTTCGGAAACTCGTTATTTCTTAGAAGCTTGGCATCCCCTCTCAATGAAAGTGCTTTTCCACAGTCTGTGCCTAGGGCTACTTGAAGAGGAAACAAACCATAGAGACAAAAATGAGAACTCTTTTATTTTGACAAGTTTCAAAGAGCTACTACAAACCATGTTGGATTTAGAGTTCCAAATTCATCTATCTATATAGCAGAGAACAGAGTGAAACCTAAATATAAAAACTGCTACTGTAGACAAACGTTTGAACCTAGAAGAACAAAATTAGGTGAGCCAAGTGGGATTTTTGTACTGATCATTACCCCCAATTATCATCAACATTGGGTGAAAAAATATTTGCTGGAATATCAGAAACTCGTAATATATTGAAAGATTGGCAACCCCTTTCAATGAAAGTTCTTTTCCACAGTCTCTTCTTAGGGCTACATGAAGTGGAAACAAATCATAGAGACAAAAATGAGAACTCCTTTATTTTGTCAATTTTCAAAGAGCTACTACAAACCATGTTGGATTTAGAATTCCAAATTCATCTATCTATATAGGAGAGAACAGAGGGAAAATTAAAAATATAAACTGCTACTGTAAACGAACGCTTCATCCTAGAAGAACAAAATTTGGTGAGTCAAGAGGGATTTGTGTACCGATCATGACCACCAAGTGTCATCAAGATTGGGTGAAAAAATAATTGCTGATATTTCGGAAACTCCTTATGTCTTAGAAGCTTGGCAACCCCTCTCAATGAAAGTGCTTTCCACAGTCAGTGCCTAGGGCTAGTTGAAGAGTAAACAAACCGTAGAGACAAAACTGAGAACTGTTTTATTTTGTCAAGTTTCAAAGAGCTACTACAAACCATGTTGCATTTAGAGTTCCAAATTTATCTGTCTATATAGGAGAGAACAGAGAGAAACCTAAATATAAAAATTGCTACTGTAGACGAACGCTTCAACCTAGAAGAACACAATTTAGTGAGCCAAGTGGGATTTGTGTACTGATCATTACCACCAAGTATCATCAAGATTGGGTGAAAAAATAATTGCTGATATTTCGGAAACTCCTTATGTCTTAGAAGATTTGCATCCCCTTTCAAAGAAAGTGCTTTTCCACAGTCTGCGCCCAGGACTACTTGAAGAGGAAACAAACCATAGAGACAAAACTGAGAACTCCTTTATTTTGTCAGTTTCAAACAGCTACTACAAACCATGTTGGATTTAGAGTTCCAAATTCATCTATCTATATAGGAGAGAACAGAGTGAAACCTAAAAATAAAAACTGCTACTGGAAACGAACGCTTCAACCTAGAAGAACAAAATTTGGGGAGCCAAGTGGGATTTGTGGACTTGTCATTACCACCACGTATCATAAACATTGGGTGAAAAAAATATTTGCTGGTATTTCAGAAACTCATAATTTCTTGGAAGCTTGGCAACCACTTTCAATGAAAGTGCTTTCCACAGTCTCTGCTTATGGTACATGAAGCGGTAACAAATCATAGAGACTAAACTGAGAACTCTTTTATTTTGTCAACTTTCAAAGAGCTAGTACAAACCATGTTGGATTTAGAGTTCCAAATTCATCTGTCTATATAGGAGAGAACAGAGTGAAACCTAAAAATTATACCTGCTACTGTAAACGAATGCTTCAAACTAGAAGAACAAAATTGGTGAGCGAAATGGGATTTGTGTATTGATCATTACCACCAAGTATCATCAAGATTCGGTGAAATATATTTGCTGGTATTTCAGAATCCGTTATTTCTTAGAAGCTTAGCAACCCCTCTCAATTAAAGTGCTTTTCCACAGTCTGTGCCTAGGGCTACTTGAAGAGGAAACAAACCATAGAGACAAAACTGAGAACTCCTTTATTTTGTCAAGTTTCAAAGAGCTACTACAAACCATGTTGGATTTAGAGTTCCAAATTCATCTATCTATATAGGAGTGAGCAGAGGGAACTTAAAAATATAAACTGCTACTGTAAACGAACGCTTCAACCTAGAAGAACAAAATTTGGTGAGTTTAGTGGGATTTGTGTACCAATCATTACCACCAAGTATCATCAAGACTGGGTGAAAAAATATTTGCTGGTATTTCGGAAATTCGTTCTTTCTTAGAAGCGTGGCATCCCCTCTCAATGAAAGTGCTTTTCCACAGTCTGTGCCCAGGACTACTTGAAGAGGAAACAAACCATAGAGACAAAACTAAGAACTCCTTTATTTTGTCAAGTTTCAAAGAGCTTCTACAAATCATGTTGAATTTAGAGTTCCAAATTCATCTATCTATATAGGAGAGAACAGAGTGAAACCTAAAAATTAAAACTGCTACTGTAAACGAACGCATCAACGTAGAAGAAGTAAATTTGGTGAGCCAAGTGGGATTTGTGGACTTGTCATTACCACCATGTATCATCAAGATTGCGTGAAAAAATATTTGCTGCTATTTCAGAAACTCGTAATTTATTAGAAGCTTGGCAAACCTTTTCAATGAACGTGCTTTCCCACAGTCTCTCCTTAGGGCTACATGAAGCGGAAACAAATCATAGAGACAAAACTGAGAACTCCTTTATTTTGTCAAGTTTCAAAGAGCTAATACACACCATGTTGGATTTAGAGTTCCAAATTCATGTATCTATATAGGAGAGAACAGAGTGAAACCTAAATATTAAAATTGCTTCTGTAGAAGAACACTTCAAAGTAGAAGAACAAAATTTGGTAAGGCAAGTGCGATTTGTGTACAGATCATTACCACTACGTATCATCCACATTGGATGAAAAAATATTTGTGGTATTTCGGAAACTCGTTATTTCTTAGAAGCTTGGCAACCGCTCTCAATGAAAGTGCTTTTCCACAGTCTGTGCCTAGGACTACTTGAAGAAGAAAGAAAGCATACAGAAAAATCTGAGAACTCCTTTATTTTGTCCACTTTAAAAGAGCTACTACAAACCCTGTTGGATTTAGAGTTCAAAATTCATCTCTCTATATAGGAGAGAACAGAGTGAAACCTAAAAATAAAACTGCTACTGTAAACGAACGCTTCAACCTAGAAGAACAAAATGTGGTGCGCCAAGTGGGATTTGTGTACCGAACATTACGACAAAGTATCATCAAGATTGGGTGAAAAAATATTTGCTGGCATTTCAGAAACTTGTAATTTATTGAAAGCTTGGCAAACCCTTTCAATGAAAGTGCTTTTCCACAGTCTCTTCTTAGGGCTAAATGAAGTGGAAACATAGAGACAAAACTGAGAACTCCTTTATTTTGTCAAGATTCAAAGAGCTACTACAAACCATGTTGGATTTAGAGTTCCAAATTCATCTATCGATATAGGAGAGAACAGAGGGAAAACTAAAAATATAAACTGCTACTGAAAACGAACACTTCTTCCTAGAAGAACAAAATTTGGTGAGTCAATTGGGATTTGTGTACCAATCATTACATTCAAGAATCATCAAGATTGGTTGAAAAAATATTTGCTGATATTTCGGAAACTCCTTATTTCATAGAAGCTTGGCAACCCCTCTCAATGAAAGTGCTTTTCCACAGTCTGTGCCTAGGGCTACTTGAAGAGGAAACAAACCATAGAGACAAAACTGAGAACACCTTTATTTTGTCACGTTTCAAAGAACTACTACAAACCATTTTGGATTTAGAGTTCCAAATTCATCTATCTATATAGGAGAGAACAGAGTGAAACCCCAAAATAAAAACTGCTACTGTAAACGAACGCTTCAACGTAGAAGAAGAAAATTTGGTGAGCCAACTGGGATTTGTGTACTGATCCTTACCACCAAGTATCATCAAGATTGGGTGAAAAAATATTTGCTGGTATTTCGGAAACTCGTTATTTCTTAAAACCTTGGCAACCGCTCTCAATGAAAGTGCTTTTCCACAGTCTGTGCATAGGGCGACTTGAAGAGGAAACAAACCATAGAGACAAAACTGAGAACTCCATTATTTTGTCAAGTTTCAAAGAGTTACTACAAACCATGTTGGATTTAGAGTTCCAAATTCATCTATCTATATAGGAGAGAACAGAGAGAAACCTAAATATAAAAACTACTACTGTAGACGAACGCTTCAACCTAGAAGAACTCAATTTAGTGAGCCAAGTGGGATTTGTGTACTGATCATTACCACCAAGTATCATCAAGATTGGGTGAAAAAATATTTGCTGGTATTTCGAAAACTCATTCTTTCTTAGAAGCTTGGCAACCCCTCTGAATGAAAGTGCTTTTCCACAGTCTGTGCCAAGGGCTACTTGAAGAGAAAACAAACCATAGAGACAAAACTGAGAACTCTTTTATTTTGTCAAGTTTCAAAGAGCTACTGCAAACCATGTATGATTTAGAGATCCAAATTCATCTATCTCTATAGGAGAGAACAGAGTGAAACCTAAAAATAAAAACTGCTACTGTAAACGAACGCTTCCACCTAGAAGATCAAAATTTGGTGAGTCAAGTGGGATTTGTGTACCGATCATTACTACCAAGTATCATCAAGATTGGGTGAAAAAATATTTGCTGGCATTTCGGAAACTCGTTATTTCTAAAAAGCTTGACAACCCCTCAATGAAAGTGCTTTTCCACAGTCTGTGCCTAGGACTACTTGAAGTGGAAACAAACCATAGAGAAAAAACTGAGAACTCCTTTATTATGTCAACTTTCAAAGAGCCATTAAAAACTATGTTGGATTTAGAGTTCCAAATTCATCTGTCTATATAGGAGAGAACAGAGTGAAACCTAAAAATTATACCTGCTACTGTAAACGAATGCTTCAAACTAGAAGAACAAAATTGGTGAGCGAAATGGGATTTGTGTATTGATCATTACCACCAAGTATCATCAAGATTCGGTGAAAAAATATTTGCTGGTATTTCAGAAACTCGTTATTTCTTAGAAGCTTAGCAACCCCTCTCAATTAAAGTGCTTTTCCACAGTCTGTGCCTAGGGCTACTTGAAGAGGAAACAAACCATAGAGACAAAACTGAGAACTCCTTTATTTTGTCAAGTTTCAAAGAGCTACTACAAACCATGTTGGATTTAGAGTTCCAAATTCATCTATCTATATAGGAGTGAACAGAGGGAACTTAAAAATATAAACTGCTACTGTAAACGAACGCTTCAACCTAGAAGAACAAAATTTGGTGAGTTTAGTGGGATTTGTGTACCAATCATTACCACCAAGTATCATCATGATTGGGTGAAAAAATATTTGCTGGTATTTCGGAAATTCGTTCTTTCTTAGAAGCGTGGCATCCCCTCTCAATGAAAGTGCTTTTCCACAGTCTGTGCCCAGGACTACTTGAAGAGGAAACAAACCATAGAGACAAAACTAAGAACTCCTTTATTTTGTCAAGTTTCAAAGAGCTTCTACAAATCATGTTGAATTTAGAGTTCCAAATTCATCTATCTATATAGGAGAGAACAGAGTGAAACCTAAAAATTAAAACTGCTACTGTAAACGAACGCATCAACGTAGAAGAAGTAAATTTGGTGAGCCAAGTGGGATTTGTGGACTTGTCATTACCACCATGTATCATCAAGATTGCGTGAAAAAATATTTGCTGCTATTTCAGAAACTCGTAATTTCTTAGAAGCTTGGCAAACCTTTTCAATGAACGTGCTTTCCCACAGTCTCTCCTTAGGGCTACATGAAGCGGAAACAAATCATAGAGACAAAACTGAGAACTCCTTTATTTTGTCAAGTTTCAAAGAGCTAATACACACCATGTTGGATTTAGAGTTCCAAATTCATGTATCTATATAGGAGAGAACAGAGTGAAACCTAAATATTAAAATTGCTTCTGTAGAAGAACACTTCAAAGTAGAAGAACAAAATTTGGTAAGGCAAGTGCGATTTGTGTACAGATCATTACCACTACGTATCATCCACATTGGATGAAAAAATATTTGCTGGTATTTCGGAAACTCGTTATTTCTTAGAAGCTTGGCAACCGCTCTCAATGAAAGTGCTTTTCCACAGTCTGTGCCTAGGACTACTTGAAGAAGAAAGAAAGCATACAGAAAAATCTGAGAACTCCTTTATTTTGTCCACTTTAAAAGAGCTACTACAAACCCTGTTGGATTTAGAGTTCAAAATTCATCTCTCTATATAGGAGAGAACAGAGTGAAACCTAAAAATAAAACTGCTACTGTAAACGAACGCTTCAACCTTGAAGAACAAAATGTGGTGCGCCAAGTGGGATTTGTGTACCGAACATTACCACAAAGTATCATCAAGATTGGGTGAAAAAATATTTGCTGGCATTTCAGAAACTTGTAATTTATTGAAAGCTTGGCAAACCCTTTCAATGAAAGTGCTTTTCCACAGTCTCTTCTTAGGGCTAAATGAAGTGGAAACATAGAGACAAAACTGAGAACTCCTTTATTTTGTCAAGATTCAAAGAGCTACTAGAAACCATGTTGGATTTAGAGTTCCAAATTCATCTATCGATATAGGAGAGAACAGAGGGAAAACTAAAAATATAAACTGCTACTGAAAACGAACACTTCTTCCTAGAAGAACAAAATTTGGTGAGTCAATTGGGATTTGTGTACCAATCATTACATTCAAGAATCATCAAGATTGGTTGAAAAAATATTTGCTGATATTTCGGAAACTCCTTATTTCATAGAAGCTTGGCAACCCCTCTCAAAGAAAGTGCTTTTCCACAGTCTGTGCCTAGGGCTACTTGAAGAGGAAACAAACCATAGAGACAAAACTGAGAACACCTTTATTTTGTCACGTTTCAAAGAACTACTACAAACCATTTTGGATTTAGAGTTCCAAATTCATCTATCTATATAGGAGAGAACAGAGTGAAACCCCAAAATAAAAACTGCTACTGTAAACGAACGCTTCAACGTAGAAGAAGAAAATTTGGTGAGCCAACTGGGATTTGTGTACTGATCCTTACCACCAAGTATCATCAAGATTGGGTGAAAAAATATTTGCTGGTATTTCGGAAACTCGTTATTTCTTAAAACCTTGGCAACCCCTCTCAAAGAAAGTGCTTTTCCACAGTCTGTGCATAGGGCGACTTGAAGAGGAAACAAACCATAGAGACAAAACTGAGAACTCCATTATTTTGTCAAGTTTCAAAGAGTTACTACAAACCATGTTGGATTTAGAGTTCCAAATTCATCTATCTATATATGAGAGAACAGAGGGAAACTAAATATATAAACTGCTACTGTAAACGAACGCTTCAACCTAGAAGAACAAAATTTGGTGAGTCAAGTGGGATTTGTGTACCGATCATTACTACCAAGTATCATCAAGATTGGGTGAAAAATATTTGCTGGTATTTCGGAAACTCGTTATTTCTTCGAAGCTTCGCAACCCCTCTCAATGAAAGTGCTTTTCCACAGTCTGTGCCTAGGGCTACTTGAAAAGGAAACAAACAATAGAGACAAAACTGAAAACTCCTTTATTTTGTCAACTTTCAAAGAGCTACTACAAACCATGTGGAATTTAGAGTTCCAAATTCATCTATCTATATAGGAGAGAACAGAGTGAAACCTAAAAATAAAAACTGCTACTGTAGACGAATGCTTCAACCTAGAAGAAGAAAATTTGGTGAGCAAAGTGGGATTTGTGTACTGATTATTACCACCAAGTATCATCAACATTGGGTGAAAAAATATTTTCTGGTCTTTCGGAAACTCGTAATTTATTGTAAGCTTGGGAACCCCTTCAATGAAAGTGCTTTTCCACAGTCTCTACTTAGGGCTACATGAAGTGGAAACAAATCATAGAGACAAAACTGAGAACTCCTATGTTTTTTCAAGTTTCAAAGAGCTACTACAAACCATGTTGGATTTAGAGTTCCAAATTCATCTATCTATATAGGAGAGAAGAGAGGAAAAACTAAAAATATAAACTGCTACTGTAAACGAACGCTTCATCCTAGAAGAACAAAATTTGGTGAGTCAAGTGGGATTTGTGTACCAATCATGACCACCAAGGATCATCAAGATTGGGTGAAAAAATATTTGCTGATATTTCAGAAACTCGTTATTTCTTAGAAGCTTGGCAACCCCTCTCAATGAAAGTGCTTTTCCACAGTCTGTGCCTAGGGCTACTTGAAGAGGAAACAAACCATAGAGACAAAAGTGAGAACTCCTTTATTTTGTCAAGTTTCAAAGAGCTACTACAAACCATGTTGGATTTAGAGTTCCAAATTCATCTATCTATATAGGAGAGAACAGAGAGAAACCTAAATATAAAAACTGCTACTGTAGACGAACGCTTCAACCTAGAAGAACACAATTTAGTGAGCCATGTGTGATTTATGTACTGATCATTACCACCAAGTATCATCAACATTGGGTGAAAAAATATTTGCTGGTATTTCGGAAACTCGTTCTTTCTTAGAAGCTTGGCAACACCTCTCAATGAAAGTGCTTTTCCACAGTCTGTGCCCAGGGCTACTTGAAGAGGAAACAAACCATAGAGACAAAACTGAGTACTCTTTTATTTTGTCAAGTTTCAAAGAGCTACTACAAACCATGTTGGATTTAGATTTCCAAATTCATCTATCTATATAGGAGTGAACAGAGTGAAACCTAAATATAAAAACTGCTACTGTAAACGAACGCTTCAACCTAGAAGAAGAAAATTTGGTGAGCCAAGTGGGATTTTTGGACTTGTCATTACCAACAAGTATCATCAACATTGGTTGAAAAAATATTTGCTGCTATTTCGGAAACTCGTACTTTCTTAGAAGCTTGGCAACCCCTTTCAATGAAAGTCCTTTCATACAGTCTCTGCATAGGGGTACATGAAGCGGAAGCAAATCATGGAGACAAAACTGAGAACTCCTTTATTTTGTCAATTTTCAAAGAGCTAATACACACCATGTTGGATTTAGAGTTCCAAATTCATCTATCTATATAGGAGAGAACAGAGTGAAACCTAAATATTCAAATTGCTACTGTAGACGAACGCTTCAAAGTGGAAGAATAAAATTTGGTGAGACAAGTGGGATTTGTGTACAGATCATTACCACCAAATATCATCGACTTTGGGTGAAAAAATATTTGCTGGTATTTCGGAAACTCGTTATGTCTTAGAAGATTGGCAACCCCTCTCAATGAAAGTACTTTTCCACAGTCTGTGCCTAGGGCGACTTGAAGAGGAAACAAACCATAGAGACAAAACTGAAAACTCCTTTATTTTATCAAGTTTCAAAGAGATATTACACACCATGTTAGATTTAGAGTTCCAAATTCATCTATCTATATAGGAGAGAACAGAGTGAAACCTAAAAATAAAAACTGCTACTGTAGACGAACGCTTCAACCCAGAAGAACAAAATTTGGTGAACGAAGTGGGATTTGTGGACTGATCATTACCACCAAGTATCATCAGCATTGGGTCAAAAAATATTTGCTGGTATTTCTGAAACTCGTAGTATCTTGGAAGCTTGGCAACCCCTTTCAATGGAAGTGCTTATCCACAGTCTCTGCTTAGGGCTACATGAAGTGGAAACAAATCAAAGAGACAAAAGTGAGAACTTTTTTATTTTGTCAAGTTTCAAAGAGCTACTACAAACCATGTTTTATTTAGAGTTACAAATTCATCTATCTATATAAGAGAGAAGAGAGTGAACCTAAAAATACAAACTGCTACTGTAAACGAACGCGTAAACCTAGAAGAACAAAATTTGGTGAGTCAAGTGGGATTTGTGTACCGATCATTTCCACCAAGTATCATCAAGATTGGGTGAAAAAATATTTGCTAGTATTTCAGAAACTCTCAATTTCTTGGAACTTTGGCAACCCCTTTCAATTAAAGTGCTTTTCCACAGTCTCTGCTTAGGGTACATGAAGCGGAAACAAATCATAGAGACAAAACTGAGAACTCCTTTATTTTTTCAAGTTTCAAAGAGCTACTACAAACCATGTTGATTTTAGAGTTCCAAATTCATCTATCTATATAGGAGAGAACAGAGGGAAACTAAAAATATAAACTGCTACTGTAAACGAACGCTTCAACCTAGAAGATCAAAATGTGGTGAGTCAAGTGGGATTTGTGTACCGATCATTACTACCAAGTATCATCAAGATTGGGTGAAAAATATTTGCTGGTATTTCGGAAACTCGATATTTCTTAGAAGCGTGGCAACCCCTCTCAATGAAAGTGCTTTCCTACAGTCTGTGCCTAGGACTACTTGAAAAGGAAACAAACAATAGAGACAAAACTGAAAACTCCTTTATTTTGTCAAGTTTCAAAAAGCTACTACAAACCATGTTGGATTTAGAGTTCCAAATTCATCTATCTATATAGGAGAGAACAGAGGGAACTTAAAAATATAAACTGCTACTGTAAACGAACGCTCCAAACTAGAAGAACAAAATTTGGTGAGTCTAGTGCGATTTGTGTACAGATCATTACCACCAAGTATCATCGACATTGGCTGAAAAAATATTTGCTGGTATTTGGGAAACTCGTTATTTCTTATAAGCTTGACAACCCCTCTCAATGAAAGTGCTTTTCCACAGTCTGTGCCTAGGACTATTTGAAGAAGAAAGAAACCGTAGAGAAAAAACGGAGAACTCCTTTATTTTGTCAAGTTTCAAAGAGCTACTACAAAGCATGTTGGATTTAGAGTTCCAAATTCATCTATCTATATAGGAGAGAACAGAGGGAAACTAAAAATATAAACTGCTACTCTAAACGAACGCTTCAACCTAGAAGAAGAAAATTTGGTGAGCCAACTGGGATTTGTGTACTGATCATTACCACCAAGTATCATCAAGATTGGTTGAAAAAACATTTTCTGGTATTTCGGAAACTCGTTATTTCTTAAAAGCTTGGCAACCCCTCTCAATGAATGTGCTTTTCCACAGTCTGTGCCTAGGGCGACTTGAAGAGGAAACAAACCATAGAGACGAAACTGAAAACTCCTTTAATTTGTGAAGTTTCAAAGAGCTATTACACACCATGTTGGATTTAGTGTTCCAAATTCATCTATCTATATAGGAGAGAACAAAGAGAAACCTAAATATAAAAACTGCTGCTGTAAACGAACGCTTCAACCTAGAAGAACAAAATTTGGTGAGCCAAGTGGGATTTGTGTACTGATCATTACCACCAAGTATCATCAACATTGGGTGAAAAAATATTTGCTGGTCTTTCGGAAACTCGTAATTTATTGTAAACTTGGGAACCCCTGTCAATGAAAGTGCTTTTCCACAGTCTCTGCTTAGGGCTACAAGAAGTGGAAACAAATCATAGAGACAAAACTGAGAACTCCTTTGTTTTGTCAAGTTTCAAAGAGCTACTACACACCATGTTGGATTTAGAGTTCCAAATTCATCTATCTATATAGGAGAGAAGAGAGGAAAAAGTAAAAATATAAACTGCTACTGTAAACGAACTCTTCATCCTAGAAGAACAAAATTTGGTGAGTCAAGTGGGATTTGTGTACCAATCATGACCACCAAGGATCATCAAGATTGGGTGAAAAAATATTTGCTGATAAAACGGAAACTCGTTATTTCTTAGAAGCTTGGCAACCCCTTTCAATGAAAGTGCTTTTCCACAGTCTCTGCTTAGGGCTACATGAAGTGGAAACAAATCATAGAGACAAAACTGAGAACTCCTTTGTTTTGTCAAGTTTCTAGAGCTACTACAAACCATGTTGGATTTAGAGTTCCAAATTCATCTATCTATATAGGAGAGAAGAGAGGAAAAACTAAAAATATAAACTGCTACTGTAAAGGAACCCTTCATCCTAGAAGAACAAAATTTGGTGAGTCAAGTAGGATTTGTGTACCAATCATGGCCACTAAGGATCATCAACATTGGGTGAAAAAATATTTGCTGATATTTCGGAAACTCTTTATTTCTTAGAAGCTTGGAAACCCCTCTCAATGAAAGTGCTTTTCCACAGTCTGTGCCTAGGGCTACTTGAAGAGGAAACAAAGCATAGAGAACTCCTTTATTTTCTCAAATTTCAAAGAGCTACTACAAACCATGTTAGATTTAGAGTTCCAAATTCATCTATCTATATAGGAGAGAACAGAGAGAAACCTAAATATAAAAACTGCTACTGTAGACGAACGCTTCAACCTAGAAGAACACAATTTAGTGAGCCATGTGGGATTTGTGTACTGATCATTACCACCAAGAATCATCAACATTGGGTGAAAAAATATTTGCTTGTATTTCGGAAACTCGTTCTTTCTTAGAAGCTTGGCAACACCTCTCAATGAAAGTGCTTTTCCACAGTCTGTGCCCAGGGCTACTTGAAGAGGAAACAAACCATAGAGACAAAACTGAGTACTCCTTTATTTTGTCAAGTTTTCAGAGAGCTACTACAAACCATGTTGGATTTAGAGTTCCAAATTCATCTATCCATATAGGAGAGAACAGAGTGAAACCTAAAAATAAAAAACTGCTACTGGAAACGAACGCTTCAACCTAGAAGAAGAAAATTTGGTGAGCCCAAGTGGGATTTGTGTACTTGTCATTACCACCACGTATCATCAACATTGGGTGAAAAAATATTTGCTGGTATTTCGGAAACTCGTAATTACTTGGAAGCCTGGCAACCCCTTTCAATGAAAGTGCTTTTCTACAGTCTCTGCTTAGGGTACATGAAGCGGAAACAAATCATAGAGACAAAACTGAGAACTCCTTTATTTTTTCAAGTTTCAAAGAGCTACTACAAACCATGTTGAATTTAGAGTTCCAAATTCATCTATCTATATAGGAGAGAACAGAGGAAACTAAAAATATAAACTGCTACTGTAAACGAACGCTTCAACCTAGAAGAACAAAATTTGGTGAGTCAAGTGGGATTTGTGTACCGATCATTACTACCAAGTATCATCAAGATTGGGTGAAAAATATTTGCTGGTATTTCGGAAAATCTTTATTTCTTAGAAGCTTGGCAACCCCACTCAATGAAAGTGCTTTTCCACAGTCTGTGCCGAGGGCTCGTGAAGAGGAAACAAACCATAGAGAGAAAACTGTGAACTCCTTTTTTTGTCAAGTTTCAAAGAGCTACTACAAACCATGTTGGATTTAGAGTTCCAAATTCATCTATCTATATAGGAGAGAACAGAGTGTAACCTAAAAATAAAAACTGCTACTGTAAACGAATGCTTCAACCTAGAAGAAGAAAATTTGGGGACCCAAGTGGGATTTGTGTACTGATCATTACCACCAAGTATCATCAAGATTGGGTGAAAAAATATTTGCTGGTATTTCGGAAACTTGTTATTTCTTAAAACCTTGGCAACCCCTCTCAATGAAAGTGCTTTTCCACAGTCTGTGCCTCGGCCGACTTGAAGAGGAAGCAAACCATAGTGACAAAACTGAAAACTCATTTATTTTGTCAAGTTTCAAAGAGCTATTACACACCATGTTGGATTTAGAGTTCCAAATTCAACTATCTATATAGGAGAGAACAGAGTGAAAACTAAAAATATAAACTGCTACTGTAAATGAAGGCTTCAACCTAGAAGAACAAAATTTGGTGAGCCAAGTGGGATTTGTGTACTTGTCATTACCACCACGTATCATCAACATTGGGTGAAAAAATATTTGCTGGTATTTCGGAAACTCGTAATTTCTTGGAAGATTGGCAACCCCTTTCAATGAAAGTGCTTTTTCAAAGCCTCTTCTTAGGGCTACATGAAGCGGAAACCAATCATAGAGACAAAACTGAGAACTCCTTTATTTTGTCAACTGTCAAAGAGCTACTACAAACCATGTTGGATTTAGAGTTCCAAATTCATCTATGTATATAGGAGAGAACAGAGGTAAACTAAAAATATAATCTGCTACTGTAAACGAATGCTTCATCCTAGAAGAACAATATTTGGTGAGTCAAGTGGGATTTGTGTACCGATTATTACTACCAAGTATCATCAAGATTGTGTGAAAAATATTTGCTGATATTTCGGAAACTCTCTATATCTTAGAAGCTTGGCAACCCCTCTCAATGAAAGTTCTTTTCCACAGTCTGTGCCTAGGGGTACTTGAAGAGGAAACAAAACATAGAGACAAAACTGAGAACTCCTTTATTTTGTCAAGTTTCAAAGAGCTACTACAAACCATGTTGGATTTAGAGTTCCAAATTCATCTATCTATATAGGAGAGAACAGAGTGAAACCTATAAAATAAAAACTGCTACTGTAAACGAATGCTTCAACATAGAAGAAGAAAATTTGGTGAGCCAAGTGGGATTTGTGTACCGATCATTACCACCAAGTATCATCAAGATTGGGTGAAAAAATATTTGCTGTATTTCGGAAACTCGTTATTTCTTAAAAGCTTGGCAACCCCTCTATGAAAGTGCTTTTCCACAGTCTGTGCCTAGGGGTACTTGAAGAGGAAACAAACCATAGAGACAAAACTGAGATCTCCTTTACTTTGGCAAGTTTCAAAGAGCGATTACACACCATGTTGGATTTAGAGTTCCAAATTCATCTATCTATGTAGGAGAGAACAGAGTGAAACCTAAATATAAAAACTGTTACTGAAGACGAACGCTTCAACCCACAAGAACAAAATATGGTGAGTCAAGTGGGATTTGTGTACTGATCATTACCACCAAGTATCCTCAATATTTGGTGAAAAAATATTTGCTGGTATTTCGGAAACTCGTAATTTATTGGAAGCTTGGCAACCCCTTTCAATGAAAGTGCTTTTCCACAGTCTCTGCTTAGGGCTACATGAAGTGGAAACAAATCATAGAGACAAAACTGAGAATTCCTTTGTTTTGTCAAGTTTCAAAGAGCAACTACAAATCATTTTGGATTTAGAGTTCCAAATTCATCTATCTATATAGGAGAGAACAGAGAGAAACCTAAATATAAATACTTCTACTGCAGACGAACGCTTCAACCCAGAAGAACAAAATTTGGTTAGTCCAAGTGGGATTTGTGTACCAATCATTACCACCAAGTATCATCAAGATTGGGTGAAAAAATATTTGCTGGTATTTCGGAAAATATTTATTTCTTAGAAGCTTGGCAACCCCTCTCAATGAAAGTGCTTTCCGATAGTCTGTGCCTAGGGCTACTTGAAGAGGAAACAAACCAAAGAGACAAAATTGAGAACTCTTTTATTTTGTCAAGTTTCAAAGAGCTGATACAAACCATGTTGGATTTAGTGTTCCAAATTCATCTATCTATATAGGAGAGAACAGAGTGAAACCAAAAATAAAAACTGCTACTGTAAACGAACGCTTCAACCTAGAAGAACAAAATTCAGTGAGCCAAGTGGGATTTGTGTACTTTTCATGACCACCAAGTATCATCAAGATTGGGTGAAAAAATCTTTGCTGGTATTTCGGAAACTCGTTATTTCTTAAAAGCTTTGCAACCCCTCAATGATAGTGCTTTTCCACAATCTGTGCCTAGGGCGACGTGAAGAGGAACAAACCATAGAGACAAAACTGAAAACTCCTTTATTTTGTCAAGTTTCAAGAGCTATTACACACCATTTTGGATTTAGAGTTAAAAATTCATCTATCTATATAGGAGAGAACAGAGTGAAACCTAAAAATAAAAACTGCTACTGTAGACGAATGCTTCAAAGTAGAAGAACAAAATTTGGTGAGCCAAGTGGGATTTGTGTACCGATCATTACCACCACGTGTCATCAACATTGGGTGAAAAAATATTTACTGCTATTTCGGAAACTCGTAATTTCTTAGAAGCTTGCAACCCCTTTCATTGAAAGTGCTTTCGCACAGTCTCTGCATAGGCTACATGAAGCGGAAACAAATCATAGAGACAAAACTGAGAACTCCTTTATTTTGTCAAGTTTCAAAGAGCTAATACACACCATGTTGGATTTAGTGTTCCAAATTCATCTTTCTATATAGGAGAGAACAGAGTGAAACCTAAATATTTAAATTGCTACTGTAGACGAACGCTTCAAAGTATAAGAACAAAATTTGGTGAGCCAAGTGGGATTTGTGAACACATCATTACCACCAAGTATCATCGACATTGGATGAAAAAAACATTTGCTGGTATTTCGGAAACTCGTTATTTCTTAGAAGCTTGGCAACCCCTCTCAATGAAAGTGCTTTTCCACAGTCTGTGCCTAGGGCTACTTGAAGAGGAAACAAACCAATGAGACAAAACTGAGAACTCCTTTATTTTGTCTAGTTTTAAAGAGCTACTACAAACCATGTTGGATTTAGAGTTCCAAATTCATCTATCTCTATAGGAGAGAACAGAGTGAAACCTAAAAATAAAAACTGCTACTGTAAACGAATGCTGCAACCTAGAAGAACAAAATTTGGTGAGCCAAGTGGAATTTGTGTACTTGTCATTACCACCACGTGTCATCAACATTGGGTGAAAAAATATTTGCTGGTATTTCGGAAACTCGTAATTTCTTGGAAGCTTGTAAACCCTTTCAATGAAAATGCTTTTCCACAGTCTCTTCTTAGGGCTACATGAAGCGGAAACAAATCATAGAGACAAATTTGAGAACTACTTTCTTTTGTCAACTTTCAAAGAGCTACTACAAACCATGTTGGATTTAGAGTTCCAAATTCATCTATGTATATAGGAGAGAACAGAGGAAAAATAAAAATATAATCTGCTACTGTAAACGAACGCATCATCCTAGAAGAACAAAATTTGGTGAGTCAAGTGGGATTTGTGTACCGATCATTAATAACAAGTATCATCAAGATTGGGTGAAAAATATTTGCTGGTATTTCAGAAACTCGTTATTTCTTAGAGGCATGGCAACCCCTCTCAATGAAAGTGCTTTTCCACAGTCTCTGCTGAGGGCTACATGAAGCAGAAACCAATCATAGAGACAAAACTGAGAACTCCTTTATTTTTTCAAGTTTCAAAGAGCTATTACACACCATGTTAGATTTAGAGTTCCAAATTCATCTATCTATATAGGAGAGAACAGAGTGAAACCTAAAAATAAAACTGCTACTGTAAACGAACGCTTCAACCTAGTAGAACAAAATTTGGTGAGCCAATTTGGATTTGTGTACTTGTCACTACCACCACATATCATCAACATTGGGTGAAAAAATATTTGCTGGAATTTCAGAAACTCGTAATTTCTTGGAAGCTTGGCAACCCCTTTCAATAAAAGTGCTTTTCCACAGTCTCTGCTTAGGGCTAAATGAAGCGGAAACAAATCATAGAGACAAAACTGAAAACTACTTTATTTTGTCAAGTACAAAGGGCTACTACAAACCATGGTGGATTTAGAGTTCCAAATTCCTCTATCTATATAGGAGAGAACATTCTGAAACCTAATATAAAAACTGCTACTGTAGACAAACGCTTCAACCTAGAAGAACAAAATTTGGTGAGCCCAAGTGGGATTTGTGTACTGATCATTACCACCATGTATCATCAACATTGGGTGAAAAGATATTTGCTGGTATTTCAAAAACTTGTTATTTCTTAGAAGCTTGACAACCCCTCTCAATGAAAGTGCTTTTCCACAGTCTGTGCCAAGGGCTACTTGAAGAGGAAACAAACAATAGAGACAAAACAGAGAACTCCTCTATTTTGTCAAGGTTCAAAGAGCTACTACAAACCATGTTGGATTTAGAGTTCCAAATTCATCTATCTATATAGGAGAGAAAAGAGGGAAAACTAAAAATATAAACTGCTACTGTAAAAGAACGCTTCATCTTAGAAGAACAAAATTTGGTGAGTCAAGTTTGATTTGTTTACCGATCATGTCCACCAAGGATCATCAAGATTGGGTGAAAAAATATTTGCTGATATTTCGGAAACTCCTAATTTCTTAGAACCTTGGCAACCCCTCTCAATGAAAGTGCTTTTCCACAGTCTGTGCTTAGGGCTACTTGAAGAGTAAACAAACCATAGAGACAAAACTGAGAACTCCTTTATTTTGTCAAGTTTCAAAGAGCTACTACAAACCATGTTGGAATTAGAGTTCCAAATTCATCTATCTATATAGGAGAGAATAGAGTGAAACCTAAAAATAAAAACTGCTACTGTAAACGAATGCTGCAACCTAGAAGAACAAAATTGGTGAGCCAAGTGGAATTCGTGTACTTGTCATTACCACCACGTATCATCAACATTGGGTGAAAAAATATTTGCTGGTATTTCGGAAACTTGGAATTTCTTGGAAGCTTGTAAACCCCTTTCAATGAAAATGCTTTTCCACAGTCTCTGCTTAGGGCTACATGAAGTGGAAACAAATCATAGAGACAAATTTGAGAACTCCCTTCTTTTGTCAACTTTCAAAGAGCTACTACAAACCATGTTGGATTTAGAGTTGCAAATTCATCTATGTATATAGGAGAGAACAGAGGGAAAATAAAAATATAATCTGCTACTGTAAATGAACGCTTCATCCTAGAAGAACAAAATTTGGTGAGTTAAGTGGGATTTGTGTACCGATCATTACTACCAAGTATCATCAAGATTGGGTGAAAACTATTTGGTGGTATTTCGGAAACTCGTTATTTCTTAGAAGCATGGCAACCCCTCTCAATGAAAGTGCTTTTCCACAGTCTGTGCGTAGGGCGACTTAAAGAGGAAACAAACAATAGAGACAAAACTGAGAACTTCTTTACTTTGTCAAGTTTCAAAGAGCTATTACACACCATGTTGGATTTAGAGTTCCAAATTCATCTATCTATGTAGGAGAGAACAGAGTGAAACCTAAATATAAAAACTGGTACTGTAGACGAACGCTTCAACCCAGAAGAACAAAATTTGGTGAGCCAAGTGGGATTTGTGTTCCGATCATTACCACCAAGTATCATCAAGATTGGGTGAAAAAATATTTGCTGGTATTTCGGAAACTAGTTATTTCTTAGAAGCTTTGCAACCCCTCTCAATGAAAGTGCTTTTCAACAGTCTGTGCCTAGGGCTACTTGAAGAGGAAACAAACCATAGAGACAAAACTGAGAACTCCTTTATTTTGTGAAGTTTCAAAGAGCTACTACAAACCATGTTGGATGTAGAGTCCAAATTCATCTATCTATATAGGAGAGAACAGAGTGAAACCTAAATATAAAAACTGCTACTGTAGACGAACGCTTCAACCTAGAAGAACAAAATTTGGTGAGCCAAGTGGGATTTGTGTACCGATCTTCACCACAAAGTATCATCAAGATTGGGTGAGTAAATATTTGCTGGTAATTCGGAAACTCGTTATTTCTTAGAAGCTTGGCAAACCCTCTCAATGAAAGTGCTTTTCCACAGTCTCTGCTTAGGGCTACTTGAAGCGGAAACAAATCATAGAGACAAAACTGAGAACTCCTATTTTGTCAAGGTTCAAAGAGCTACTACAAACCATGTTGGATTTAGAGTTCCAAATTCATCTACCTATATAGGAGAGAACAGAGTGAGACGTAAAAATAAAAACTGCTACTGAAAACGAACGCTTCAACATAGAAGAACAAAACTTGGTGAGTGAAGTGGGATTTGTGTACCGATCGTAAACAACATGTATCATCAAGATTGGGTGAAAAAATATTTGCTGGTATTTCGGAAACTCGTAATTTCTTGGAAGCTTGGCAACGCCTCTCAATGAAAGTGCATATACACCGTCTGTGCCTAGAGCTACTTGAAGAGGAAACAAACCATAGAGACAAAACAGAGAACTCCTTTATTTTGTCAAGTTTCAAAGAGCCACTACAAACCATGTTGGATTTAGAGTTCCAACTTCATCTATATATATAGCAGAGAACAGAGTGAAACCTAAACATAAAAACTGGTACTGTAGACGAACGCTTCAACCAAGAAGAAGAAAATTTGGTGATCCAAGTGGGATTTGTGAACTGATCATTACCACCAAGTATCATCAAGATTGGGTGAAAAAAATATTTTCTGGTATTTCGGAAACTAGTTTTTTCTTAGAAGTTTGGCACCCCTCTCAATGAAAGTGTTTTTGCACACTCTTGCCAAACCCTACTTGAAGATGAAACAAACCATAGAGACAAAACTGAGAACTCCTTTATTTTGTCAAGTTTCAAGGAGCTACTACAAACCAGGTTGGATTTAGAGTTCCAAATTCATCTATCAATATAGGAGAGAACAGAGTGAAATCTAAATATAAAAACTGCTACTGTAGACGAACGCGTCAAAGTAGAAGATCAAAATTTGGTGAGCCAAGTGGGATTTATGTACTGATCATTACCACCAAGTATCATCAAGATTGGAGTGAAAAAATATTTGCTGGTATTTCGGAAAATCGTTATTTCTTAGAAGCTTGGCAACCCCTCTCAATGAAAGTTCTTTTCCACAGTCTGTGCCTAGGGCTACTTGAAGAGGAAACAAACCATAGAGACAATATTGAGAACTCTTTTATTTTGTCATGTTTCAAAGAGCTACTACAAACCATGTTGGATTTAGAGTTCCAAATTAATCTATCTATATAGGAGAGAACAGACTGAAACCTAAATACAAAAACTGCTACTGTAGACGAAATCTTCAATCTAGAAGAACAAAATTTGGTGAGCCAAGTGGGATTTGTGTACTGTTCATTACCACCAAGTATCATCAAGATTGGGTGAAAAAATATTTGCTGGTATTTCGGAAACTAGTTTTTTCTTAGAAGCTTGGAAACCCCTCTCAATGAAAGTGCTTTTGCAGACTCTGTGCTTAGGCCTACTTGAAGATGAAACAAACCATAGAGACAAACTGAGAACTCCTTTATTTTGTCAAGTTTCAAAGAGCTACTACAAACAATGTTGGATTGAGAGTTCCAAATTCATCTATCATTATAGGAGAGAACAGAGTGCAATCTAAATATATAAACTGCTACTCTAGACGAACGCGTCAATGTAGGAGATCAAAATTTGGTGAGCCAAGTGGGATTTATGTACTGATCATTACCACCAAGTATCATCAAGATTGGGTGAAAAAATATTTGCTGGTATTTCGGAAACTCGTTATTTCTTCGAAGCTTGGCAACCCCTCTCAATGAAAGTGCTTTTCCACAGTCTGTGCCTAGGGCTACTTGAAGAGGAAACAAACCATAGAGACAAAACTGAGAACTCCTTTATTTTGTCAAGTTTCAAAGAGCTACTACAAACCATATTAGATTTAGAGTTCCAAATTCATCTATCTATTTAGGAGAGAACAGAGGGAACTTAAAAATATAAACTGCTACTGTAAATGAACGCTTCAACCTAGAAGAACCAAATTTGGTAAGTCAAGTGGCATTTGTGTACCAATCATTACCACCAAGTATCATCAAGATTGGGTGAAAAAATATTAGCTGGTATTTCGGAAACTCGTTATTTCTTAGAAGCTTGGCAACCAATCTCAATGAAAGTGCTTTTCCACAGTCTGTGCCTAGGGCTACTTGAAGAGGAAACAAACCCTAGAGACAAAACTGAGAACTCCTTTATTTTGTCAAGTTTCAAAGAGCTACTACAAAGCATATTGGATTTAGAGTTCCAAATTCATCTATCCATATAGGAGAGAACAGAGTGAAACCTAAATATAAAAACTGCTGCTGTAGACGAGCGCTTCAACCTAGAAGAACAAAATTTGGTGAGCCAAGTGGGATTTGTGTACTGATCATTACAACCAAGTGTCATCAAGATTGCGTGAAAAAACTTTTGCTGGTTTTGGGAAACTCGTTATTTCTTAGAAGCTTAGCAACCCCTCTCAATAAAAGTGCTTTTCCACAGTCTGTGCCTAGGGCTACTTGAAGAGGAAACCAACCATAGAGAAAAAACTGAGAACTCCTTTATTTTGTCAAGTTTCAAAGAGCTACTACAAACCATGTTGGATTTAGAGTTCCAAATTCATCTTTCTATATAAAAGAGAACAGAATGAAACCTAAATACAAAAAACTGCTACTGTAGACGAACGCTTCAACCTAGAAGAAGAAAATTAGGTGAGCCAAGTGGGATTTGTGTACTGATTATTACCACCAAGTATCATCAACATTGGGTGAAAAAATATTTGCTGGTATTTCGGAAACTCGTTGTTTCTTAGAAGCTTGGCAACCCCTCTCAATCAAAGTGCTTTTCCACAGTCTGTGCCTAGGGCTACTTGAACAGGAAACAAACCATGGAGACAAAACTGAGAACTCCTTTATTTTGTCAACTTTCAAAGAGCTACTACAAACCATGTTGAATTTAGTGTTCCAAATTCATCTATCTATATAGGAGAGAACAGAGTGATACCAAAAATAAAAACTGCTACTGTAAACGAACGCTTCAACCTAGAAGAACAAAATTCGGTGAGCCAAGTGGGATTTGTGTACTTTTCATGACCACCACGTATCATCAGGATTGGGTGAAAAAACATTTGCTGGTATTTCGGAAACTGGTAATTTATTGGAATCTTGGCAACAGTTTTCAATGAAAGTGCTTTTCCACAGTCTCTGCTTAGGGCTACATGAAGTGGAAACAAATCATAGAGACAAAACTGAGAACTGCTTTATTTTGTCAAGTTTCAAAGAGCTACTACAAACCATGTTGGATTTAGAGTTCCAAATTTATCTATCTATGTAGAACAGAGGGAAAAACTAAAAATATAAACTGCTACTGTAAACGAACGCTTCAACCTAGATGAACAAAATTTGGTAAGCCAGTGGGATTTGTGTACTGATCATTACCAGCAAGTATCATCAAGATTGGGTGAAAAAATATTTGCCGGTATTTCGGAAACTCGTTATTTCTTAGAAGCTTGGCAACCCCTCTCAATGAAATGCTTTTCCACAGACTGTGCCTAGGACTATTTGAAGAGGATACAAAACATAGAGACAAAACTGAGAACTACTTTATTTTGTCAAGTTTCAAAGAGCTACTGCAAACCTATTGGATTTAGAGTAGCAAATTCATCTATCTATATAGGAGAGAACAGAGTGAAACCTAAATACAAAAACTGCTACTGTAGACGAACGCTTCAAAATAGAAAAACAAAATTGGTGAGCCAAGTGGGATTTGTGGACAGATCATCACCACCAAGTATCATCAAGATTGGTGAAAAAATACTTGCCTGTATTTCAGAAACTCGTTATTTCTCAAAAGCTTGGCAACCCCTCTCAATGAAAGTGCTTTTCCACAGTCTGTGCCAGGGCTACTTGAAGAGGAAACAAACCATAGAGACAAAACTGAGAACTCCTTTATTTTGTCAAGTTTCAAAGAGCTACTACAAATCATGTTGAATTTAGAGTTCCAAATTCATCTATCTATATAGGAGAGAACAGAGTGAAACCTAAAAATAAAAACTGCTACTGTAAACGAACGCATCAACGTAGAAGAAGTAAATTTGGTGAGCCAAGTGGGATTTGTGGACTTGTCATTACCACCACGTATCATCAACATTGGGTGAAAAAATATTTGCTGGTATTTCAGAAACTCGTAATTTCTTAGACCTTGGCAAACCCTTTCAATGAAAGTGCTTTTCCACAGTCTCCTCTTAGGGCTACATGAAGTGGAAACAAATCGTAGAGACAAAACTGAGAACTCCTTTATTTTGTCAAGTTTCAAAGAGCGATTACACACCACGTTGGATTTAGAGTTCCAAATTCATGTATCTATGTAGGAGAGAACAGAGCGAAACGTAAATATAAAAACTGCTACTGTAGACGAACGCTTCAACCCAGAAGAACAAAATTTGGTGAGCCAAGTGGGATTTGTGTACTGATCATTACCACCAAGTATCATCAAGATTGGGTGAAAAAATATTTACTGGGGTTTCAGAAACTCGTTATTTCTTAAAAGCTTGGCAACCCCTCTCAATGAAAATGCTATTCCACAGTCTGTCCTAGGCCGACTTGAGGAGGAAACAAACCATAGAGAAAAAAGTGACAACTCCTTTACTTTGTCAAGTTTCAAAGAGCTATTACACACCATGTTGGATTTAGAGTTCCAAATTCATCTATTTATGTAGGAGAGCACAGAGTGAAACCTAATAATAAAAAGTGCTACGGAAGACGAACACTTTAACCCAGAAGAACAAAATATGGTGAGCCAAGTGGGATTTGTGTACTGATCATTACCACCAAGTAACATCAACATTGGGTGAAAAAATATTTGCTGTTATTTCGGATACACGTAATATATTGGAAGCTTGGCAACCCCTTTCAATTAAATTGCTTTTCCACATTCTCTGCTTAGAGCTACATGAAGTGGAAACAATTCATAGAGACAAAACTGAGAACTCCTTTGTTTTTTCAAGTTTCAAAGAGCTCTATAAACCATGTTGGATTTAGAGTTCCAAATTCATCTATCTGTATAGGAGAAAACAGAGGGAAAACTAAAAATATAAACTGCTATTGTAAAAGAACGCTTCATCCTAGAAGAACAAAATTTGGTGAGTCAAGTGGGATTTGTATACCCATCATGACCACCAAGTATCATCAAGATTGGGTGAAAAAATATTTGCTGATATTTCGAAACTCCTTATTTCTTAGAAGCTTGGCAACCCCTCTCAATGAAAGTGCTTTTCCTCAGTCTGTGCCTAGGGCTACTTGAAGAGTAAACAAACCATAGAGACAAAACTGAGAACTCCTTTATTTTGTCAAGTTTCAAAGAGCTACTACAATCCATGTTGGATTTAGAGTTAAAATTCATCTATCTATATAGGAGAGAATAGAGTGAAACCTAAAAATAAAAACTGCTACTGTAAACGAATGCTGCAACCTAGAAGAACAAAATTTGGTGAGCCAAGTGGAATTTGTGTACTTGTCATTACCACCACGTATCATCAACATTGGGTGAAAAAATATTTGCTGGTATTTCAGAAACTCGTAATTTCTTGGATGCTTGTAAACCCCTTTCAATGAAAATGCTTTTCCACAGTCTCTGCTTAGGGCTACAGGAAGCGGAAACAAATCATAGAGACAAATTTTAGAACTACTTTCTTTTGTCATCTTTCAAAGAGCTACTACAAACCATGTTGGATTTAGAGTTCCAAATTCATCTATGTATATAGGAGAGAACAGAGGAAAAATAAAAATATAATCTGCTACTGTAAACGAACGCATCATCCTAGAAGAACAAAATTTGGTGAGTCATGTGGGATTTGTGTACCGATCATTACTAACAAGTATCATCAAGATTGGGTGAAAAATATTTGCTGGTATTTCGGAAACTCGTTATTTCTTAGAGGCATGGCAACCCCTCTCAATGAAAGTGCTTTTCCACAATCTCTGCTGAGGGCTACATGAAGCAGAAACCAATCATAGAGACAAAACTGAGAACTCTTTTATTTTGTCAAGTTTCAAAGAGCTATTACACACCATGTTAGATTTAGAGTTCCAAATTCATCTATCTATATAGGAGAGAACCGAGTGAAACCTAAAAATAAAAACTGCTACTGTAAACGAACGCTTCAACCTAGTAGAACAAAATTTGGTGAGCCAATTGGGATTTGTGTACTTGTCAATACCACCACATATCATCAACATTGGGTGAAAAAAATATTTGCTGGTATTTCAGAAACTCGTAATTTCTTGGAAGCTTGGCAACCCCTTTCAATGAAAGTGCTTTTCCACAGTCTCTGCTTAGGGCTAAATGAAGCGAAAACAAATCATAGAGACAAAACTGAAAACTACCTTATTTTGTCAAGTTACAAAGGGCTACTACAAACCATGGTGGATTTAGAGTTCCAAATTCATCTATCTATATAGGAGAGAACATTCTGAAACCTAATATAAAACTGCTAGTGCAGACGAACGCTTCAACCTAGAAGAACAAAATTTGGTGAGCCAAGTTGGATTTGTGTACTGATCATTACCACCAAGTATCATCAAGATTTTGTGAAAAAATATTTGCTGGTATTTCGAAACTAGTTATTTCTTAGAAGCTTGGCAACCCCTCTCAAGGAAAGTGATTTTCCACACTCTCTGCCTAGGGCTACTTGAAGACGAAACAAACCATAGAGACAAAACTGAGAACTCCTTTATTTTGTCAAGTTTCAAAGAGCTACTACAAACCATGTTGGATTTTGAGTTCCAAATTCATTCTATCTATATCGGAGAGAAAAGAGTGAAACCTAAATATAAAAACTGCTACTGTAGACGAACGCATCAACCTAGAAGAACAAAATTTGGTGAGTCAAGTGGGATTTGTGTACCGATCATTACTGCCAAGTATCATCAAGATTGGGTGAAAAATATTTGCTGGTATTTCGGAAACTCGTTATTTTTTAGAAGCTTGGCAACCCCTCTCAATGAAAGTGCTTTTCCACAGTCTGTGCCTAGGGCGACTTGAAGAGGAAACAAACCATAGAGACAAAACTGAGAACTCCTTTACTTTGTCAAGTTTCAAAGAGCTACTACAAACCATGATGGATTTAGAGTTCAAAATACATATATCTATGTAGGAGAGAACAGAGTGAAACTTAAATATAAAAACTGCTACTGTAGACGAATGCTTCAACCCAGAAGAACAAAATATGTTGAGCCAAGTGGGATTTGTGTACTGATCATTACCACCAAGTATCATCAACATTGGGTGAAAAGATATTTGCTGGTATTTCAAAAAACTTGTTATTTCTTAGAAGCTTGGCAACCCCTCTCAATGAAAGTGCTTTTCCACAGTCTGTGCCAAGGGCTACTTGAAGAGGAAACAAACAATAGAGACAAAACTGAGAACTCCTTTATTTTATCAAGTTTCAAAGAGATATTACACACCATGTTGGATTTAGAGTTCCAAATTCATCTATCTATATAGGAGAGAACAGAGTGAAACCTAAAAATAAAAACTGCTACTGTAGACGAACGCTTCAACCCAGAAGAACAAAATTTGGTGAGCCAAGTGGGATTTGTGTACTTGTCATTACCACGACGTATCATCAACATTTGGTGAAAAAATATTTGCTGGTATTTCGGAAACTCGTAATTTCTTGGAAGATTGGCAACCCCTTTCAATGAAAGTGCTTTTCCAGAGTCTCTGCTTAGGGCTACATGAAGCGGAAAACAATCATAGAGACATAACTAAGAACTCCTTTATTTTGTCAAATTTCAAAGAGCTACTAAAACCATGTTGGATTTAGAGTTCCAAATTCATCTATGTATATAGGAGAGAACAGAGGGAAACTAAAAATATAATCTGCTACTGTAAACAAACGCTTCATCCTAGAAGAACAAAATTTGGTGATTCAAGTGGGTTTTGTGTACCGACTATTACTACCAAGTATCATCAAGTTTGGTGAAAAATATTTGCTGGAATTTCGGAAACTCGTTATTTCTTAGAAGTTTGGCAACCCCTCTCAATGAAAGTTCTTTTTCACATTCTGTGACTAGGGCTACTTGAAGAGGAAACAAAACAGAGACAAAACTGAGAACTCCTTTATTTTGTCAAGTTTCAAAGAGCTAATACAAACCATGTTGGATTTAGAGTTCCAAATTCATCTATCTATATAGGAGAGAACAGAGAGAAACCTAAATATAAAAACTGCTACTGTGGACGAACGCTTCAACCTAGAAGAACACAATTTAGTGAGCCAAGTTTGATTTGTGTACTGATCATTACCACCATGTATCATCAAGTTTGGGTGAAAAAACATTTGCTGGTATTTCGGTAACTCGTTCTTTCTTAGAAGCTTGGCAACCCCTCTCAATGAAAGTGCTTTTCCACAGTCTGTGCCTAGGGCGACATGAAGAGGAAACAAACCATAGAGACAAAACTGAGAACTCCTTTATTTTGTCAAGTTTCAAAGAGCTACTACAAACCATGGTGAATTTAGAGTTTTAAATTCATCTATCTATATATTACAGAACAGAGTGAAACCTAAATATAAAAACCGCTATTGTTAACGAACGCTTCAACCTAGAAGAAGAAAATTTGGTGAGCCAAGTTGGATTTGTGTACTGATCATTACCACCAAGTATCATCAAGATTGGGTGAAAAAATATTTGCTGGTATTTCGAAACTAGTTATTTCTTAGAAGCTTGGCAACCCCTCTCAAGGAAAGTGATTTTCCACACTCTCTGCCTAGGGCTACTTGAAGACGAAACAAACCATAGAGACAAAACTGAGAACTTCTTTATTTTGTCAAGTTTCAAAGAGCTACTACAAACCATGTTGGATTTAGAGTTCCAAATTCATCTATCTATATCGGAGAGAAAAGAGTGAAACCTAAATATAAAAACTGCTACTGTAGACGAACGCATCAACCTAGAAGAACAAAATTTGGTGAGTCAAGTGGGATTTGTGTACCGATCATTACTGCCAAGTATCATCAAGATTGGGTGAAAAATATTTGCTGGTATTTCGGAAACTCGTTATTTTTTAGAAGCTTGGCAACCCCTCTCAATGAAAGTGCTTTTCCACAGTCTGTGCCTAGGGCGACTTGAAGAGGAAACAAACCATAGAGACAAAACTGAGAACTCCTTTACTTTGTCAAGTTTCAAAGAGCTACTACAAACCATGATGGATTTAGAGTTCAAAATACATATATCTATGTAGGAGAGAACAGAGTGAAACTTAAATATAAAAACTGCTACTGTAGACGAATGCTTCAACCCAGAAGAACAAAATATGTTGAGCCAAGTGGGATTTGTGTACTGATCATTACCACCAAGTATCATCAACATTGGGTGAAAAGATATTTGCTGGTATTTCAAAAACTTGTTATTTCTTAGAAGCTTGGCAACCCCTCTCAATGAAAGTGCTTTTCCACAGTCTGTGCCAAGGGCTACTTGAAGAGGAAACAAACAATAGAGACAAAACTGAGAACTCCTTTTTTTTATCAAGTTTCAAAGAGATATTACACACCATGTTGGATTTAGAGTTCCAAATTCATCTATCTATATAGGAGAGAACAGAGTGAAACCTAAAAATAAAAACTGCTACTGTAGACGAACGCTTCAACCCAGAAGAACAAAATTTGGTGAGCCAAGTGGGATTTGTGTACTTGTCATTACCACGACGTATCATCAACATTTGGTGAAAAAATATTTGCTGGTATTTCGGAAACTCGTAATTTCTTGGAAGATTGGCAACCCCTTTCAATGAAAGTGCTTTTCCAGAGTCTCTGCTTAGGGGTACATGAAGCGGAAAACAATCATAGAGACATAACTAAGAACTCCTTTATTTTGTCAAATTTCAAAGAGCTACTAAAACCATGTTGGATTTAGAGTTCCAAATTCATCTATGTATATAGGAGAGAACAGAGGGAAACTAAAAATATAATCTGCTACTGTAAACAAACGCTTCATCCTAGAAGAACAAAATTTGGTGATTCAAGTGGGTTTTGTGTACCGACTATTACTACCAAGTATCATCAAGTTTGGTGAAAAATATTTGCTGGAATTTCGGAAACTCGTTATTTCTTAGAAGTTTGGCAACCCCTCTCAATGAAAGTTCTTTTTCACATTCTGTGACTAGGGCTACTTGAAGAGGAAACAAAACAGAGACAAAACTGAGAACTCCTTTATTTTGTCAAGTTTCAAAGAGCTAATACAAACCATGTTGGATTTAGAGTTCCAAATTCATCTATCTATATAGGAGAGAACAGAGAGAAACCTAAATATAAAAACTGCTACTGTGGACGAATGCTTCAACCTAGAAGAACACAATTTAGTGAGCCAAGTTTGATTTGTGTACTGATCATTACCACCATGTATCATCAAGTTTGGGTGAAAAAACATTTGCTGGTATTTCGGTAACTCGTTCTTTCTTAGAAGCTTGGCAACCCCTCTCAATGAAAGTGCTTTTCCACAGTCTGTGCCTAGGGCGACATGAAGAGGAAACAAACCATAGAGACAAAACTGAGAACTCCTTTATTTTGTCAAGTTTCAAAGAGCTACTACAAACCATGGTGAATTTAGAGTTTTAAATTCATCTATCTATATATTACAGAACAGAGTGAAACCTAAATATAAAAACCGCTATTGTTAACGAACGCTTCAACCTAGAAGAAGAAAATTTGGTGAGCCAAGTTGGATTTGTGTACTGATCATTACCACCAAGTATCATCAAGATTGGGTGAAAAAATATTTGCTGGTATTTCGAAACTAGTTATTTCTTAGAAGCTTGGCAACCCCTCTCAAGGAAAGTGATTTTCCACACTCTCTGCCTAGGGCTACTTGAAGACGAAACAAACCATAGAGACAAAACTGAGAACTTCTTTATTTTGTCAAGTTTCAAAGAGCTACTACAAACCATGTTGGATTTAGAGTTCCAAATTCATCTATCTATATCGGAGAGAAAAGAGTGAAACCTAAATATAAAAACTGCTACTGTAGACGAACGCATCAACCTAGAAGAACAAAATTTGGTGAGTCAAGTGGGATTTGTGTACCGATCATTACTGCCAAGTATCATCAAGATTGGGTGAAAAATATTTGCTGGTATTTCGGAAACTCGTTATTTTTTAGAAGCTTGGCAACCCCTCTCAATGAAAGTGCTTTTCCACAGTCTGTGTCTAGGGCGACTTGAAGAGGAAACAAACCATAGAGACAAAACTGAGAACTCCTTTACTTTGTCAAGTTTCAAAGAGCTACTACAAACCATGTTGGATTTAGAGTTCAAAATTCATATATCTATGTAGGAGAGAACAGAGTGAAACTTAAATATAAAAACTGCTACTGTAGACGAATGCTTCAACCCAGAAGAACAAAATATGTTGAGCCTAGTGGGATTTGTGTACTGATCATTACCACCAAGTATCATCAACATTAGGTGAAAAGATATTTGCTGGTATTTCGAAAACTTGTTATTTCTTAGAAGCTTGGCAACCCCTCTCAATGAAATTGCTTTTCCACAGTCTGTGCCAAGGGCTACTTGAAGAGGAAACAAACAATAGAGACAAAACTGAGAACTCCTTTATTTTATCAAGTTTCAAAGAGATATTACACACCATGTTGGATTTAGAGTTCCAAATTCATCTATCTATATAGGAGAGCAGAGTGAAACCTAAAAATAAAAACTGCTACTGTAGACGAACGCTTCAACCCAGAAGAACAAAATTTGGTGAGCCAAGTGGGATTTGTGTACTTGTCATTACCACGACGTATCATCAACATTTGGTGAAAAAATATTTGCTGGTATTTCGGAAACTCGTAATTTCTTGGAAGATTGGCAACCCCTTTCAATGAACGTGCTTTTCCAGAGTCTCTGCTTAGGGCTACATGAAGCGGAAAACAATCATAGAGACATAACTAAGAACTCCTTTATTTTGTCAAATTTCAAAGAGCTACTAAAACCATGTTGGATTTAGAGTTCCAAATTCATCTATGTATATAGGAGAGAACAGAGGGAAACTAAAAATATAATCTGCTACTGTAAACAAACGCTTCATCCTAGAAGAACAAAATTTGGTGATTCAAGTGGGTTTTGTGTACCGACTATTACTACCAAGTATCATCAAGTTTGGTGAAAAATATTTGCTGGAATTTCGGAAACTCGTTATTTCTTAGAAGTTTGGCAACCCCTCTCAATGAAAGTTCTTTTTCACAGTCTGTGACTAGGGCTACTTGAAGAGGAAACAAAACAGAGACAAAACTGAGAACTCCTTTATTTTGTCAAGTTTCAAAGAGCTAATACAATCCATGTCGGATTTAGAGTTCCAAATTCATCTATCTATATAGGAGAGAACAGAGAGAAACCTAAATATAAAAACTGGTACTGTGGACGAACGCTTCAACCTAGAAGAACACAATTTAGTGAGCCAAGTTTGATTTGTGTACTGATCATTACCACCATGTATCATCAAGTTTGGGTGAAAAAACATTTGCTGGTATTTCGGTAACTCGTTCTTTCTTAGAAGCTTGGCAACCCCTCTCAATGAAAGTGCTTTTCCACAGTCTGTGCCTAGGGCGACTTGAAGAGGAAACAAACCATAGAGACAAAACTGAGAACTCCTTTATTTTGTCAAGTTTCAAAGAGCTACTACAAACCATGGTGAATTTAGAGTTTTAAATCCATCTATCTATATATTAGAGAACAGAGTGAAACCTAAAAATAAAAACCGCTATTGTTAACGAACGCTTCAACATAGAAGAAGAAAATTTGGTGAGCCAAGTGGGATTTGTGTACCGATCATTACCACCACGTGTCATCATCATTGGGTGAAAAAATATTTACTGCTATTTCGGAAACTCGTAATTTCTTAGAAGCTTGCAACCCCTTTCATTGAAAGTGCTTTCGCACAGTCTCTGCTTAGGGCTACATGAAGCGGAAATAAATCATAGAGACAAAACTGAGAACTCCTTTATTTTGTCAAGTTTCAAAGAGCTAATACACACCATGTTGGATTTAGTGTTCCAAATTCATCTTTCTATATAGGAGAGAACAGAGTGAAACCTAAATATTAAAATTGCTACTGTAGACGAACGCTTCAAAGTAGAAGAACAAAATTTGGTGAGCCAAGTGGGATTTGTGGACTTGTCATTACCACCACGTATCATCAACATTGGGTGAAAAAATATTTGCTGGTATTTCAGAAACTCGTAATTTCTTAGAACCTTGGCAAACCCTTTCAATGAAAGTGCTTTTCTACAGTCTCTGCTTAGGGCTACATGAAGTGGGAACAAATCGTAGAGACAAAACTGAGAACTCCTTTATTTTGTCAAGTTTCAAAGAGCGATTACACACCACGTTGGATTTAGAGTTCCAAATTCATGTATCTATGTAGGAGAGAACAGAGCGAAACGTCAATATAAAAACTGCTACTGTAGACGAACGCTTCCACCCAGAAGAACAAAATTTGGCGAGCCAAGTGGGATTTGTGTACTGATCATTACCACCAAGTATCATCAAGATTGGGTGAAAAAATATTTACTGCTGTTTCAGAAACTCGTTATTTCTTAAAAGCTTGGCAACCCCTCTCAATGAAAATGCTATTCCACAGTCTGTGCCTAGGCCGACTTGAGGAGGAAACAAACCATAGAGAAAAAAGTGACAACTCCTTTACTTTGTCAAGTTTCAAAGAGCTATTACACACCATGTTGGATTTAGAGTTCCAAATTCATCTATTTATGTAGGAGAGCACAGAGTGAAACCTAATTATAAAAACTGCTACGGAAGACAAACCCTTTAACCCAGAAGAACAAAATATAGTGAGCCAAGTGGGATTTGTGTACTGATCATTACCACCAAGTAACATCAACATTGGGTGAAAAAATATTTGCTGGTATTTCGGATACACGTAATATATTGGAAGCTTGGCAACCCCTTTCAATTAAATTGCTTTTCCACATTCTCTGCTTAGAGCTACATGAAGTGGAAACAAATCATAGAGACAAAACTGAGAACTCCTTTGTTTTTTCAAGTTTCAAAGAGCTCTATAAACCATGTTGGATTTAGAGTTCCAAATTCATCTATCTGTATAGGAGAAAACAGAGGGAAAACTAAAAATATAAACTGCTATTGTAAAAGAACGCTTCATCCTAGAAGAACAAAATTTGGTGAGTCAAGTGGGATTTGTACACCGATCATGACCACCAAGGATCATCAAGTTTGGGTGAAAAAATATTTGCTGATATTTCGAAACTCCTTATTTCTTAGAAGCTTGGCAACCCCTCTCAATTAAAGTGCTTTTCCTCAGTCTGTGCCTAGGGCTACTTGAAGAGTAAACAAACCATAGAGACAAAACTGAGAACTCCTTTATTTTGTCAAGATTCAAAGAGCTAATACACACCATGTTGGATTTAGTGTGCCAGATTCATCTTTCTATATAGGAGAGAACAGAGTGAAACCTAAATATTAAAATTGCTACTGTAGACGAACGCTTCAAAGTAGAAGAACAAAATTTGGTGAGCCAAGTGGGATTTGTGAACAGATCATTACCACCAAGTATCATCGACATTGGGTGAAAAAACATTTGCTGGTATTTCGGAAACTCGTTATTTCTTAGAACCTTGGCAACCCCTCTCAATGAAAGTGCTTTTCCACAGTCTGTGCCTAGGGCTACTTGAAGAGGAAACAAACCAATGAGACAAAACTGAGAACTTCTTTATTTTGTCTAGTTTTAAAGAGCTACTACAAACCATGTTGGATTTAGAGTTCCAAATTCATCTATCTCTATAGGAGAGAACAGAGTGAAACGTAAAAGTAAAAACTGCTACTGTAAACGAACGCTTCAACCAAGAAGAACAAAATTTGGTGAGCCAAGTGGGATTTGTGTACTTGTCATTACCACCACATATCATCAACATTGGGTGAAAAAATATTGGCTGGTATTTCAGAAACTCGTATTTTCTTGTAAGCTTGGCAAAACCTTTCAATGAAATTGCTTTTCCACAGTCTCTGCTTAGGGTACATGAAGCGGAAACAAATCATAGAGACAAAACTGAGAACTCCATTATTTTGTCAAGTTTCAAAGAGCTACTACAAACCATGTTGAATTTAGAGTTCCAAATTCATCTATCTATATAGGAGAGAACAGAATGAAACCTAAAAATAAAAACTGCTACTGTAAACGAACGCTTCAACCTAGAAGAAGAAAATTTGGTGAGCCAACTGGGATTTGTGTACTGATCATTACCACCAAGTATCATCAAGATTGGGTGAAAAAAATATTTGCTGGCATTTCTAAAACTCGTTATTTCTTAAAACCTTGGCAACCCCTCTCAATGAAAGTGCTTTTCCACAGTCTGTGCCTAGGGCGACTTGAAGAGGAAACACACCATAGAGACAAAACTGAAAACTCCTTTATTTTGTCAAGTTTCAAAGAGCTATTACACACCATTTTGGATTTAGAGTTAAAAATTCATCTATCTATATAGGAGAGAACAGAGTGAAACCTAAAAATAAAAACTGCTACTGTAAATGAACGCTTCAACCTAGAAGAAGAAAATTTGGTGAGCCACGTGGGATTTCTGTACTTGTCATTACCACTACATATCATCAACATTGGGTGAAAAAATATTTGCTGGTATTTCAAAAACTCGTTATTTCTTAAAAGCTTTGCAACCCCTCAATGATAGTGCTTTTCCACAATCTGTGCCTAGGGCGACTTCAAGAGGAAACAAACCATAGAGACAAAACTGAGAACTCCTTTACTTTGTCAAGTTTCAAAGAGCGATTACACACCACGTTGGATTTAGAGTTCCAAATTCATGTATCTATGTAGGAGAGAACAGAGCGAAACGTAAATATAAATACTGCTACTGTAGACGAACGCTTCAACCCAGAAGAACAAAATTTGGTGAGCCAAGTGGGATTTTTGTACTGGTCATTACCACCAAGTATCATCAAGATTGGGTGAAAAAATATTTACTGGGGTTTCAGAAACTCGTTATTTCTTAAAAGCTTGGCAACCCCTCTCAATGAAAATGCTATTCCACAGTCTGTGCCTAGGCCGACTTGAGGAGGAAACAAACCATAGAGAAAAAAGTGACAACTCCTTTACTTTGTCAAGTTTCAAAGAGCTATTACACACCATGTTGGATTTAGAGTTCCAAATTCATCTATTTATGTAGGAGAGCACAGAGTGAAACCTAATTATAAAAACTGCTACTGAAGACGAACGCTTTAACCCAGAAGAACAAAATATGGTGAGCCAAGTGGGATTTGTGTACTGATCATTACCACCAAGTATCATCAACATTGGTTGAAAAAATATTTGCTGGTATTACGGACACACGTAATTTATTGGAAGCTTGGCAACCCCTTTCAATTAAATTGCTTTTCCACATTCTCTGCTTAGGGCTCCATGAAGTGGAAACAAATCATAGAGACAAAACTGAGAACTCCTTTGTTTTGTCAAGTTTCAAAGAGCTACTATAAACCATGTTGGATTTAGAGTTCCAAATTCATCTATCTGTACAGGAGAGAACAGAGGGAAAACTAAAAATATAAACTGCTATTGTAAAAGAACGCTTAATCCTAGAAGAACAAAATTTGGTGAGTCAAGTGGGATTTGTTTACCGATCATGACCACCAAGGATCATCAAGATTGGGTGAAAAAATATTTGCTGATATTTCGGAAACTCCTTATTTCTTAGAAGCTTGGCAACCCCTCTCAATGAAAGTGCTTTTCCTCAGTCTGTGCCTAGGGCTACTTGAAGAGGAAACAAGCCATAGAGACAAAACTGAGAATTCCTTTATTTTGTCAACTTTCAAAGAGCTACTACAAACCATGTTGGATTTAGAGTTCCAAATTAATCTATCTATATAGGAGAGAACAGAGTGAAACCTAAAAACGAAAACTGCTACTGTAAACTAACGCTTCAACCTAGAAGAACAAAATTTGGTGAGCCAATTGGGATTTGTGTACTTGTCACTACCAACACATATCACCAACATTGGGTAAAAAAATATTTGCTGGTATTTCTAAACAAGTTATTTCTTAGAAGCTTGGCAACCCCTCTCAAGGAAAGTTATTTTCCACACTCTCTGCCTAGGGCTACTTGAAGACGAAACAAACCATAGAGACAAAACTGAGAACTCCTTTATTTTGTCAAGTTTCAAAGAGCTACTACAAACCATGTTGGATTTAGAGTTCCAAATTCATCTATCCATATAGGAGAGAACAGAGTGAAACCTAAATATAAAAACTGCTACTGTAGACGAACGCATTAACGTAGAAAAACAAAAATTTGGTGAGCCAACTGGGATTTGTGTACTGATCATTACCACCAAGTATCATCAAGATTGGGTGAAAAAAGATTTGCTGCTATTTAGGAAACTCGTTATTTCTTAAAAAATTGGCAACCCCTCTCATTGAAAGTGGTTTTCCACAGTCTGTGCCTAGGGCTGCTTGAAGAGGAAACAAAGCATAGAGACAAAACTGAGAACTCCTTTATTTTGTCAAGTTTCAAAGAGCTACTACAAACCATGTTGGATTTAGAGTTCCAAATTCATCTATCAATATAGGAGAGAACAGAGTGAAACCTAAATATAAAAACTGCTACTGTAGACGAACGCATCAACCTAGAAGAACAAAATTTGGTGAGTCAAGTGGGATTTGTGTACCGATCATTACTGCCAAGTATCATCAAGATTGGATGAAAAATATTTGCTGGTATTTCGGAAACTCGTTATTTTTTAGAAGCTTGGCAACCCCTCTCAATGAAACTGTTTTCCACAGTCTGTGCCTAGGGCGACTTGAAGAGGAAACAAACCATAGAGACAAAACTGAGAAGTCCTTTATTTTGTAAAATTTCAAACAGCTATTACACACCATGTTAGATTTAGAGTTCCAAATTCATCTATATATATAGGAGAGAAAAGAGTGAAACCTAAATATAAAAACTGCTACTGTAGACCAACGATTCAACCCAGAGCAACAAATTTTGGTGAGCCAAGTGGGATTTGTGTACTAATCATTACCAGCAAGTATCATCAACATTGGGTGAAAAAATATTTGCTGGTATTTCGGAAACTCGTTATTTCTTAGAAGCTTGGCAACCCCTCTCAATGAAAGTGCTTTTCCACAGTCTGTGCCTTGGGCGACTTGAAGAGGAAACAAGCCATAGAGAAAAAACTGAGAATTCCTTTATTTTGTCAACTTTCAAAGAGCTACTACAAACCATGTTGGATTTAGAGTTCCAAATTAATCTATCTATATAGGAGAGAACAGAGTGAAACCTAAAAACGAAAACTGCTACTGTAAACTAATGCTTCAACCTAGAATAACAAAATTTGGTGAGCCAAGTGGGATTTGTGTACTTGTCATTACCACCACGTATCATCAACATTGGGTGAAAAAATATTGGCTGGTATTTCGGAAACTCATAATTTCTTGGAAGATTGGCAACCCCTTTCAATGAAAGTGCTTTTCCACAGTCTCTGCTGAGGGCTACATGAAGCAGAAAACAATCATAGAGACAAAACTGAGAACTCTTTTATTTTGTCAAGTTTCAAAGAGCTATTATACACCATGTTAGATTTTGAGTTCCAAATTCACCTATCTATATAGGAGAGAACAGAGTGAAACCTAAAAATAAAAACTGCTACTGTAAACGAACGCTTCAACCTAGAAGAACAAAATTTGGTGAGCCAATTGGGATTTGTGTACTTGTCACTACCAACACATATCATCAACATTGGGTGAAAAAATATTTGCTGGTATTTCAGAAACTCGTAATTTCTTGGAAGCTTGGCAACCCCTTTCAATGAAAGTGCTTTTCCACAGTCTCTGCTTAGGGCTACATGAAGCGGAAACAAATCATAGAGACAAAACTGAGAACTCCTTTATTTTGTCAAGTTTCAAAGAGCTACTACAAACCATGTTGGATTTAGAGTTCCAAATTCATCTATCTATATTGGAGAGAAGAGAGTGAAAAATAAAAATAAAAACTGCTACTGGAAAAGAAATCTTCAACCTAGAAGAACAAAATTTGGTGAGCCAAGTGGGAATTGTGTACTTGTCATTACCACCACGTATCATCAATATTTGGTAAAAAAATATTTGCTGCTATTTCGGAAACTCATAATTTCTTGGAAGCTTGGCATCCCCTTTCAATGAAAGTGCTTTCCCACAGTTTCTGCTTAGGGCTACAAGAAGCGGAAACAAATCATAGAGACAAAACTGAGAACTCGTTTATTTTGTCAAGTTTCAAAGAGCTGTTACACACCATGTTGAATTTAGAGTTCCAAAATCATCTATCTTTATAGGAGAGAACAGAGGGAAACCTAAAAATAACAACTGCTACTGTAAACGAACGCTTCAACCTAGAAGATGAAAATACGGTGAGCCAAGTGGGATTTGAGTACTGATCATTATCACCAAGTATCATCAAGATTGGGTGAAAAAATATTTGCTGGTATTTCCGAAACTCGTTATTTCTTAGAAGCTTGGCAACCCCTCTCAATGAAAGTGCTTTTCCACAGTCTGTGCCTAGGGCTACTTGAAGAGGAAACAAACCATAGAGACAAAACTGAGAACTCCTTTATTTCGTCAAGTTTCAAAGAGCTACTACAAACCATGTTGGATTTAGAGTTAAAAATTCATCTATGTATATAGGAGAGAACAAAGTGAAACCTAAAAATTGAAACTGCTACTGGAAACGAACGCTTCAACATAGAAGAACAAAATTTGGTGAGCCAAGTGGGATTTGTGTACTTGTCATTACCACCACGTATGATCAACATAGGGTGAAAAAATATTTGCTGGTAGTCGGAAACTCGTAATTTCTTGGAAGCTTGGAAACCCCTTTCAATGAAAGTGCTTTTCCACAGTCTGTGCCTAGGGCTACTTGAAGAGGAAACAAACCATATAGAAAAAACTGATAACTTCTTTATTTTGTCAATTTCAAAGACCTACTACAAACCATGTTGGATTTAGAGTTCCAAATTCATCTATCTATATTGAGGAGAACAGAGTGAATCCATGAAATTAAAACTGCTACTGTGAAGAACGCTTCAACATAGAAGAACAAAATTTGGTGAGCCATTGGTATTTGTGTACTTGTCATTACCACCACGTATGATCAACATAGGGTGAAAAAATATTTGCTGGTATTTCGGAAACTCGTAATATCTTGGAAGCGTGTCAACCTTTTTCAATGAAAGTGCTTTTGCACAGTCTCTGCTTAGGGCTACATGAAGCGGAAAAAATCAAAGAGACAAAATTGAGAACTCCTTTATTTTGTCAAGTTTCAAAGAGCTACTACAAACCATGTTGGATTTAGAGTTCCAAATTCATCTATCTATATAGGAGACAACAGAGTGAAACCTAATAATAAAAACTGCTACTGTAGACGAACGCTTTAAACTAGAAAACAAAATTTGGTGAGCCAAGTGGGACTTGTGTACTGATCATTACCTCCAAATATCATCAAGATTGGGTGAAAAATATTTGCTAGTATTTGGGAAACTCGTAATTTCTTAGAAGCTTGGCAACCCCTCTGAATGAAAGTGCTTTTACACAGTCTGTGCCTAGGGCTACTTGATGAGGAAACAAACCATAGAGGCAAAACTGAGAACTCCTTTACTTTGTCAAGTTTCAAAGACCTACTACAAATCATGTTGGATTTAGAGTTCCAAATTCATCTATCTATATAGGAGAGAACAGACTGAAACCTAAACACAAAAACTGCTACTGTAGACGAACGCTTCAACCTAGAAGAACAAAATTTGGTGAGCCAAGTGGGATTTGTGTACTGATCATTACCACCAAGTATCATCAAGCTTGGGTGAAAACATATTTGCTGGTATTTCGGGAACTAGTTTTTTCTTAGAAGCTTGGCAACCCCTCTCAATGAAAGTTCTTTTGCACACTCTGTGCCTAGGCCTACTTGATGATGAAACAAACCATAGAGACAAAACTGAGAACTCTTTTATTTTGTCAAGTTTCAAGGAGCTACTACAAACCAGGTTGGATTTAGAGTTCCAAATTCATCTATCAATATAGGAGAGAACAGAGTGAAATCTAAATATAAAAACTGCTACTGTAGACGAACTCTTCAACCTAGAAGAACAAAATTTGGTGAGCCAAGTGGGATTTGTGTACTGATCATTACCACCAAGTATCATCAAGATTGGGTGAAAAAATATTTGCTGGTATTTCGGAAACTAGTTTTTTCTTAGAAGCTTGGCGACCCCTCTCAATGAAAGTGCTTTTGCACACTCTGTGCCTAGGCCTACTTGAAGATGAAACAAACCATAGAGACAAAACTGAGAACTCCTTTATTTTGTCAAGTTTCAAAGAGCTACTACAAACCATGTTGGATTGAGAGTTCCAAATTCATCTATCAATATAGGAGAGAACAGAGTGCAATCTAAATATATAAACTGCTACTGTAGACGAACGCGTCAACGTAGGAGATCAAAATTTGGTGAGCCAAGTGGGATTTATGTACTGATCATTACCACCAAGTATCATCAAGATTGGGTGAAAAAATATTTGCTGGTATTTCGGAAACTCGTTATTTCTTAGAAGCTTGGCAACCCCTCTCAATGAAAGTGCTTTTCCACAGTCTGTGCCTAGGTCTACTTGAAGAGGAAACAAACCATAGAGACAAAATTGAGAACTCCTTTATTTTGTCCTGTTTCAAAGAGGTACAACAAAACATGTTGTATTTAGAGTTCCAAATACATCTATCTATTTAGGAGAGAACAGAGGGAACTTAAAAATATAAACTGCTACTGTAAACGAACGCCTCAACCTAGAAGAACCAAATTTGGTAAGTCAAGTGGCATTTGTGTACCAATCATTACCACCAAGTATCATCAAGGTTGGGTGAAAAAATATTAGCTGGTATTTCGGAAACTCGTTATTTCTTAGAAGCTTGGCAACCCCTCTAAATGAAAGTGCTTTTCCACAGTCTGTGACTAGGGCTACTTGAAAGGAAACAAACCATAGAGACAAATCTGAGAACTCCTTTATTTTGTCAAGTTTCAAAGAGCTACTACTAACCATATTGGATTTAGAGTTCCAAAATCATCTATCCATATAGGAGAGAACAGAGTGAAACCTAAATATAAAAACTGCTGCTGTAGACGAGCGCATTAACGTAGAAAAACAAAAATTTGGTGAGCCAACTGGGATTTGTGTACTGATCATTACCACCAAGTATCATCAAGATTGGGTGAAAAAAGATTTGCTGCTATTTAGGAAACTCGTTATTTCTTAAAAACTTGGCAACCCCTCTCATTTAAAGTGGTTTTCCACAGTCTGTGCCTAGGGCTGCTTGAAGAGGAAACAAAGCATAGAGACAAAACTGAGAACTCCTTTATTTTGTCAAGTTTCAAAGAGCTACTACAAACCATGTTGGATTTAGAGTTCCAAATTCATCTATCAATATAGGAGAGAACAGAGTGAAACCTAAATATAAAAACTGCTACTGTAGACGAACGCATCAACCTAGAAGAACAAAATTTGGTGAGTCAAGTGGGATTTGTGTACCGATCATTACTGCCAAGTATCATCAAGATTGGATGAAAAATATTTGCTGGTATTTCGGAAACTCGTTATTTTTTAGAAGCTTGGCAACCCCTCTCAATGAAACTGTTTTCCACAGTCTGTGCCTAGGGCGACTTGAAGAGGAAACAAACCATAGAGACAAAACTGAGAAGTCCTTTATTTTGTAAAATTTCAAAGAGCTATTACACACCATGTTAGATTTAGAGTTCCAAATTCATCTATATATATAGGAGAGAAAAGAGTGAAACCTAAATATAAAAACTGCTACTGTAGACCAACGATTCAACCCAGAGCAACAAATTTTGGTGAGCCAAGTGGGATTTGTGTACTAATCATTACCAGCAAGTATCATCAACATTGGGTGAAAAAATATTTGCTGGTATTTCGGAAACTCGTTATTTCTTAGAAGCTTGGCAACCCCTCTCAATGAAAGTGCTTTTCCACAGTCTGTGCCTTGGTCGACTTGAAGAGGAAACAAGCCATAGAGACAAAACTGAGAATTCCTTTATTTTGTCAACTTTCAAAGAGCTACTACAAACCATGTTGGATTTAGAGTTCCAAATTAATCTATCTATATAGGAGAGAACAGAGTGAAACCTAAAAACGAAAACTGCTACTGTAAACTAATGCTTCAACCTAGAAGAACAAAATTTGGTGAGCCAAGTGGGATTTGTGTACTTGTCATTACCACCACGTATCATCAACATTGGGTGAAAAAATATTGGCTGGTATTTCGGAAACTCGTAATTTCTTGGAAGATTGGCAACCCCTTTCAATGAAAGTGCTTTTCCACAGTCTCTGCTGAGGGCTACATGAAGCAGAAAACAATCATAGAGACAAAACTGAGAACTCTTTTATTTTGTCAAGTTTCAAAGAGCTATTATACACCATGTTAGATTTTGAGTTCCAAATTCACCTATCTATATAGGAGAGAACAGAGTGAAACCTAAAAATAAAAACTGCTACTGTAAACGAACGCTTCAACCTAGAAGAACAAAATTTGGTGAGCCAATTGGGATTTGTGTACTTGTCACTACCAACACATATCATCAACATTGGGTGAAAAAATATTTGCTGGTATTTCAGAAACTCGTAATTTCTTGGAAGCTTGGCAACCCCTTACAATGAAAGTGCTTTTCCACAGTCTCTGCTTAGGGCTACATGAAGCGGAAACAAATCATAGAGACAAAACTGAGAACTCCTTTATTTTGTCAAGTTTCAAAGAGCTACTACAAACCATGTTGGATTTAGAGTTCCAAATTCATCTATCTGTATTGGAGAGAAGAGAGTGAAACCTAAAAATAAAAACTGCTACTGTAAAGGAAAGCTTCAACCTAGAAGAACAAAATTTGGTGAGCCAAGTGGGAATTGTGTACTTGTCATTACCACCACGTATCATCAATATTTGGTAAAAAAATATTTGCTGCTATTTCGGAAACTCATAATTTCTTGGAAGCTTGGCATCCCCTTTCAATGAAAGTGCTTTCCCACAGTTTCTGCTTAGGGCTACAAGAAGCGGAAACAAATCATAGAGACAAAACTGAGAACTCGTTTATTTTGTCAAGTTTCAAAGAGCTGTTACACACCATGTTGAATTTAGAGTTCCAAAATCATCTATCTTTATAGGAGAGAACAGAGGGAAACCTAAAAATAACAACTGCTACTGTAAACGAACGCTTCAACCTAGAAGATGAAAATACGGTGAGCCAAGTGGGATTTGAGTACTGATCATTATCACCAAGTATCATCAAGATTGGGTGAAAAAATATTTGCTGGTATTTCCGAAACTCGTTATTTCTTAGAAGCTTGGCAACCCCTCTCAATGAAAGTGCTTTTCCACAGTCTGTGCCTAGGGCTACTTGAAGAGGAAACAAACCATAGAGACAAAACTGAGAACTCCTTTATTTCGTCAAGTTTCAAAGAGCTACTACAAACCATGTTGGATTTAGAGTTAAAAATTCATCTATGTATATAGGAGAGAACAAAGTGAAACCTAAAAATTGAAACTGCTACTGGAAACGAACGCTTCAACATAGAAGAACAAAATTTGGTGAGCCAAGTGGGATTTGTGTACTTGTCATTACCACCACGTATGATCAACATAGGGTGAAAAAATATTTGCTGGTAGTCGGAAACTCGTAATTTCTTGGAAGCTTGGAAACCCCTTTCAATGAAAGTGCTTTTCCACAGTCTGTGCCTAGGGCTACTTGAAGAGGAAACAAACCATATAGAAAAAACTGATAACTTCTTTATTTTGTCAATTTCAAAGACCTACTACAAACCATGTTGGATTTAGAGTTCCAAATTCATCTATCTATATTGAGGAGAACAGAGTGAATCCATGAAATTAAAACTGCTACTGTGAAGAACGCTTCAACATAGAAGAACAAAATTTGGTGAGCCATTGGTATTTGTGTACTTGTCATTACCACCACGTATGATCAACATAGGGTGAAAAAATATTTGCTGGTATTTCGGAAACTCGTAATATCTTGGAAGCGTGTCAACCTTTTTCAATGAAAGTGCTTTTGCACAGTCTCTGCTTAGGGCTACATGAAGCGGAAAAAATCAAAGAGACAAAATTGAGAACTCCTTTATTTTGTCAAGTTTCAAAGAGCTCCTACAAACCATGTTGGATTTAGAGTTCCAAATTCATCTATCTATGTAGAACAAAGGGAAAACTAAAAATATAAACTGCTACTGTAATGAACGCTTCAACCTAGATGAACAAAATTTGGTAAGCCAGTGGGATTTGTTTACTGATCATTACCAGCAAGTATCATCAAGATTGGGTGAAAAAATATTTGCCGGTATTTCGGAAACTCGTTATTTCTTAGAAGCTTGGCAACCCCTCTCAATGAAATGCTTTTCCAAAGACTGTGCCTAGGACTACTTGAAGAGGAAACAAAACATAGAGACAAAACTGAGAACTTCTTTATTTTGTCAAGTTTCAAAGAGCTACTGCAAACCATATTGGATTTAGAGTAGCAAATTCATCTATCTAATTAGGAGAGAACAGAGTGAAACCTAAATACAAAAACTGCTACTGTAGACGAACGCTTCAACATAGAAAAACAAAAATTGGTGAGCCAAGTGGGATTTGTGGACAGATCATGACCACCAAGTATCATCAAGATTGGGTGAAAAAATACTTGCCTGTATTTCAGAAACTCGTTATTTCTCAAAAGCTTGGCAACCCCTCTCAATGAAAGTGCTTTTCCACAGTCTGTGCCAGGGCTACTTGAAGAGGAAACAAACCATAGAGACAAAACTGAGAACTCCTTTATTTTGTCAAGTTTCAAAGAGCTACTACAAATCATGTTGAATTTAGAGTTCCAAATTCATCTATCTATATAGGAGAGAACAGAGTGAAACCTAAAAATAAAAACTGCTACTGTAAACGAACGCATCAACGTAGAAGAAGTAAATTTGGTGAGCCAAGTGGGATTTGTGGACTTGTCATTACCACCACGTATCATCAACATTGGGTGAAAAAATATTTGCTGCTATTTCAGAAACTCGTAATTTATTAGAACCTTGGCAAACCCTTTCAATGAAAGTGCTTTTCCACAGTCTCTGCTTAGGGCTACATGAAGTGGAAACAAATCGTAGAGACAAAACTGAGAACTCCTTTATTTTTTCAAGTTTCAAAGAGCTAATACACACCATGTTGGATTTAGAGTTCCAAATCCATCTATCTATATAGGATAGAACAGAGTGAAACCTAAATATTATAATTGCTACTTTAGACGAATGCTTCAAAGTTGAAGAACAAAATTTGGTGAGCCAAGTGCCATTTGTGTACAGATCATTACCACCAAGTATCATCGACATTGGGTTAAAAAATATTTGCTGGTATTTCGGAAACTCGTTATTTCTTAGAAGCTTGGCAACCCCTCTCAATGAAAGTACTTTTCCACAGTCTGTGCATAGGGCTACTTGAAGAGGAAGCAAACCATACAGACAAAACTGAGAACTCCTTTATTTTGTCAAGTTTCAAAGAGCTACTACAAACCATATTGGACTTAGAGTAGCAAATTTATCTATCTATATAGGAGAGAACAGAGTGAAACTTAAATACAAAAACTGCTACTGTAGACGAACGCTTCAACCTAGAAAAAAAAAATTGGTGAGCCAAGTGGGATTTGTGGACAGATCATGACCACCAAGTATCATCAAGATTGGGTGAAAAAATACTTGCCTGTATTTCAGAAACTCGTTATTTCTCAAAAGCTTGGTAACCCCTCTCAATGAAAGTGCTTTTCCACAGTCTGTGCCAGGCCTACTTGAAGAGGAAACAAACCCTAGAGACAAAACTGAGAACTCCTTTATTTTGTCAAGTTTCAAAGAGCTACTACAAACCATGTTGGATTTAGAGTTCCAAATTTATCTATCTATATAGGAGAGAACAGAGTGAAACCTAAAAATAAAAACTGCTACTGTAAACGAACGCTTCAACCTAGAAGAACAAAATTTGGTGAGCTAAGTTGGATTTGTGTACTTGTCATTACCACCACGTATCATCAACATTGGGTGAAAAAATATTTGCTGGTATTTCAGAAACTCGTAATTTCTTGGAAGATTGGCAACCCCTTTCAATGAAAGTGCTTTTCCACAGTCTCTGCTTAGGGTACATGAAGCGGTAACAACTCATAGAGACAAAACTGAGAACTCCTTTATTTTCTCAAGTTTCAAAGAGCTACTAGACACCATGTTGAAATTAGAGTTCCAAACTCATCTATCTATATAGGAGAGAACAGAGGGAAACTAAAAATATAAACTGCTACTGTAAACGAACGCTTCAACCTAGAAGAACAAAATTTGGCGAGTCAAGTGGGATTTGTGTACCGATCATTACTACCAAGTATCATCAAGATTGGGTGAAAAATATTTGCTGGTATTTCGGAAACTCGTTATTTCTTCAAAGCTTGGCAACCCCTCTCAATGAAAGTGCTTTTCCACAGTCTGTGCCTGGGGCTACTTGAAAAGGAAACAAACAATAGAGACAAAACTGAAAACTCCTTTATTTTGTCAACTTTCAAAGAGCTTCTACAAACCATGTTGGATTTAGAGTTCCAAATTCATCTATCTATATAGGAGAGAACAGAGTGAAACCTAAAAATGAAAACTGCTACTGTAAAGGAACGCATCAACGTAGAAGAAGTAAATTTGGTGAGCCAAGTGGGATTTGTGGACTTGTCATTACCACCACGTATCATCAACATTGGGTGAACAAATATTTGCTGCCATTTCAGAAACTCGTAATTTCTTAGAAGCTTGGCAACCCCTCTCAATGAAAGTGCTTTTCCACACTCAGTGCCTAGGGCTACTTGAAGAGGAAACAATCCATAAAGAAAAAATTGAGAACTACTATATTTTGTCAAGTTTCAAAGAGCTACTATAAAAGATGTTGGATTTAGGTTTCCAAATTCATCTATCTATATGAGAGAGAAGACAGTGAAACCTACATATGAAAACTGGTGCTGTAGACGAACGCTACAACCTAGAAGAACAAAATTTGGTGAGCCAAGGGGGATTGTGTACTGATCATTACCACCAAGTATCATCAAGATTGGGTGAAAAAATATTTGCTGGTATTTCAGAAACTCGTTATTTCTTAGAAGCTTGGCAACCCCTCTCAATGAAATTGCTTTTCCACAGTCTGTGCCTAGGGCTACTTGAAGAGGAAACAAACCATAGAGAAAAAACTGAGAACTCCTTTATTTTGTCAAGTTTCAAAGAGCTACTACAAACCATGTTGGATTTAGAGTTCCAAATTCATCTATCTATATAGGGGAGAACAGAGTGAATCCTAAATATAAAAACTGCTAATGTAGACGAACGCTTCATCCTAGAAGAACAAAATTTGGTGTGCCAAGTGAAATTTGTGAACTGATCATTACCACCAAGTATCATCTAGATTGGGTGAAAAAATATTTGCTGGTATTTCGGAAACTAGTTATTTCTTAGAAGCTTGGCAACCCCTCTCAATGAAAGTGCTTTTCCACAGTCTGTGCCTAGGGCTACTTGAAGAGGAAACAATCCACAGAGACAAAACTGAGAACTCCTTTATTTTGTCACGTTTCAAAGAGCTACTACAAACCATGTTCGATATAGAGTTCCAAATTCATCTATCAATATAGAAGAGAACAGATGGAAACCTAAAAATAAAAACTGCTATTGTTAATGAATGCTTCAACCCAGAAGAAGAAAATTCGGTGAGCCAAGTGGGATTTGTGTACCGATCTTCATTACCAAGTATCATCATGATTGGGTGAAAAAATATTTGCTGGTAATTCGGAAACTCGTTATTTCTTAGAAGCTTGGCAACCCATCTCAATGAAAGTGCTTTTCCACAGTCTCTGCTTAGGGATACTTGAAGCGGAAATAAATAATAGAGACAAAACTGAGAACTCCTCTATTTTGTCAAGGTTCAAAGAGCTACTAAAAACCATGTTGGATTTAGAGTTCCAAATTCATCTATCTATATAGCAGAGAAAAGAGTGAGACCTAAAAATAAAAACTGCTACTGAAAACGAACGCTTTAACATAGAAGAACAAAATTTGGTGAGTCAAGTGGGATTTGTGTACCGATCATAAACACCAGGTATCATCAAGATTGGGTGAAAAAATATTTGCTGGTATTTCGGAAACTCATAATTTCTTGGATGTTTGGGATTCCTCTCAATGAAAGTGCATATCCACTGTCTGTGCCTAGGGCTACTTGAAGACGAAACAAACCATAGAGACAAAAGAGAGAACTCCTTTATTTTATCAAGTTTCAAAGAGCCACTACAAACCATGTTGGATTTAGAGTTTTAAATTCATCTATCTGTATAGCAGTGAACAGAGTGAAACCTAAACATAAAAACTGCTACTGTAGACGAACGCATTAACGTAGAAAAACAAAATTTGGTGAGCCAAGTGGGATTTGGATACCGATCATTACCACCACGTATCATCAACATTGGGTGACAAAATATTTGCTGGTATTTCGAAAACTCGTAATTTCTTCTAAGCTTGGCCACCCCTCTCAATGAAAGTGCTTTTTCACAGTCTCTGCTTAGGGCTACTTGAAACGGAAACAAATCATAGAGACAAAACTGAGAACTCCTTTACTTTGTCAGGTTTCAAAGAGCCACTACAAACCATGTTGGATTAGAGTTCTAAATTCATCTATCTGTATAGCAGAGAACAGAGTGAAACCTAAACATTAAAACTGCTACTGTAGATCAACGCTTCATCCTAGAAGAACAAAATTTGGTGAGCCAAGTGGGATTTGTGTACTTGTCATTACCACCACGTATCATCAAGATTGGGTGAAAAAATATTTGCTGGTAATTCGGAAACTCGTTATTTCTTAGAAGCTTGGCAACCCCACTCAATGAAAGTGCTTTTCCACAGTCTGTTCCTAGGGGTACTTGAATAGGAAACAAACCATAGAGACAAAACTGAGAACTCCTCTATTTTGTCAAGGTTCAAAGAGCTACTACAAACCAAGTTGGATTTAGAGTTCCAAATTCATCTATCTATATAGGAGAGAACAGAGTGAAACCTAAAAATAAAAACTGCTACTGAAAAAGAACGCTTCAACCAAGAAGAACAAAACTTGGTGAGTCAAGTGGTTTTGTGCTCCGATCGTAAACACCAAGTATCACCAAGATTGGGTGAAAAAATATTTGCTGGTATTTCGGAAACTCATAATTTCTTGGAAGCTTGGGATCCCTTCAATGAAAGTGCGTATCCACTGTCTGTGCCTAGGGCTACTTGAAGACGAAACAAACCATAGAGACAAAACAGAGAACTCCTTTATTTTATCAAGTTTCAAAGAGCCACTACAAACCATGTTGGATTTAGAGTTTTAAATTCATCTATCTGTATAGCAGAGAACAGAGTGAAACCTAAACATAAAAACTGCTACTGTAGACGAACGCTTCATCCTAGAAGAACAAAATTTGGTGAGCCAAGTGGGATTTGGATATTGATCATTACCACCACGTATCATCAACATTGGGTGACAAAATATTTGCTGGTATTTCGGAAACTCGTAATTTCTTGGAAGCTTGGCAACCCCTTTCAATGAAAGTGCTTTTTCACAGTCTCTGCTTAGGGCTACATGAGTCGTAAACAAATCATAGAGACAAAACTGAGAACTCCTTTACTTTGTCTAGTTTCAAAGAGCTACTACAAACCATATTGGATTTAGAGTTCCAAATTCATCTAACCATATTGGAGAGAACAGAGTGAAACCTAAATATAAAAACTGCTACTGAAAACGAACGCTTCAACCTAGAAGACAAAATTTGGTGAGCCAACTGGGATTTGTGTACCGATCATTACCACCAAGTGTCATCAAGATTGTGTGAAAAAATATTTGCTGGTATTTCGGAAACTCGTTATTTCTTAGAAGCTTGGCAACCCCACTCAATGAAAGTGCTTTTCCACAGTCTGTTCCTAGGGGTACTTGAAGAGGAAACAAACCACAGAGACAAAACAGAGAACTCCTTTATTTTGTCAAGTTTCAAAGAGCCACTACAAACCATGTTGGATTTAGAGTTCCAAATTTATCTATCTGTATAGCAGAGAATAGAGTGAAACCTGAACATAAAAACTGCTACTGTAGATGAACACTTCATCCTAGAAGAACAAAATTTGGTGAGCCAAGTGGGATTTGTGTACCGATCGTAAACACCAAGTATCATCAAGATTGGGTGAAAAAATATTTGCTGGTATTTCGGAAACTCGTAATTTCTTGGAAGCTTGGCAACCCCTCTCACTGAAAGTGCGTATCCACCCTCTGTGCCTAGGGCTACTTGAAGAGGAAACAAACCATAGAGACAAAACAGAGAACTCGATTTTTTTTGTCAAGTTTCAAAGAGCCACTACAAACCATGTTGGATTTAGAGTTCCAAATTCATTTATCTATATAGCAGAGAACAGAGTGAAACCTAAACATAAAAACTGCTACTGTAGACGAGCGATTCAACCAAGAAAAACAAAATTGGGGATCCAAGTGGGATTTGTGAACTGATCATTACCACCAAGTATCATCAAGATTGGGTGAAAAAAATATTTGCTGTTATTTCCAAAACTCGTAATTTGTTGGAACCTTGGCAACCCCTCTCAAGGAAAGTGCTTTTCCACAGTCACTGCTTAGGGCTACTTGAAGCGGAAACAAATCATAGAGACAAAACTGAGAACTCCTTTTTTTTGTCAAGT